>NC_056743.1:958248092-958409800 GCF_019279795.1 Protopterus annectens | reverse complement strand
CTTCTCATAGACTCTTATTTTTCATCCTTCTGTCAGGCATTTCCTGTTGAAACAGTGGAAAAGATTTCACGGTCTCAGTCTCTCTGTAATTCTTTTCACCAGAAGGACACGCAACAGAACCTCCTTCTGTTTCACAGCCCACCCTTTGTTGGACAAACTGTTGTATTTTTTCCCCAAGCATGTGCTTCATCAGAAAATGTTTTTGTCCCTCCAGGGAAAAATATTTTGAAGGTGGCTGGGTAGAGCAGTTTGAATCTCATGCCTGCTTCTCGACATTCCTTAAATAATGGAATATATTTACTCTTCATCTGCCTGGTGTACAATGAGTAGTCATTCTCCACAGTCTGCTGTCTGCCACTTTTATTACTTTGTTCTTCTAAACACAGTTTTGTCAGAATCCACTCCTTCTGCCGATAAGACGGCATCTTTGCTATTATTAATGGTCTAGGTTGTTTTCTAGTAACCAGATTTGGAGCATATACATGATGTGTCCTTTCAAATAATTCCTGTTATGGAATACCAGTCCAATTGCTTATTTGTGCTTTCATAAAATTAATACAGTCTGTTCCTTCCAGCTTCTCTGGTACAGCAGAAAATCTCAGGTTTTCTCCCCTACATGCTCTGTCCTCCAATTCTATTTTTTTAAACATCTCTTCTTGTGCAGTCTCATATTCAGCCAGCCTTTTCTTCATTTCATCCTCTGGGTTTTGCAGTTCATTCACCTTATCTGATTGTCTGTTTAAAGCTTCTTCCATGTTTTCCAGCTTTTTTGTTTGAGTTGATGTACTCCGTCATGGTTTCATTTATTTTGACCAGGTCTCTGTGCAGCTGCTTTATACTTTCCTCTAGGTGACTGGAAGTTATGTCTGGAACTTGCACTGCTTCTTGCTGAACAGCTGCAGTATTTCTCCCATTCTGTGGTTTTTCCTCACCTTTTGTAGCTGATTTTCCTTCAGGTCCTTTATATTTCTTTTTTCCTGGCATCCGGGCAGTGGACTTACTAGCCATTTACTGAAATTTACCCAGAAATCTAGGTCCACTGGCCTTCTCTGCTAAGTTTCTGTTTTCAGACTGTGAGAGCCAGGATTAAGCTGTTAATCAATTTGCAGCCATCTTGGAAGTCCCCAGCTTTGGAGAAATCTTGAGGCTCCCAAAGTCCTCTATGGACTTGACCTCTGTCTCACATTCCTTCCTCCCAGAAATACCTTGAGTATCTTAGGAAAGAGTAGGAACAGCCCCCCCCCCCCAGTTACAGAACCTTTTATCAAATATTCAGTACATGCAAAGTAAAAGCAATAGACACTGCTGCTGTTGCTGCAGACTCCCAAGAAACTGGATGTCACCCCCACCCTATCTCTGTCTTTCTCACCCTGCCAGAATAGAGCAAAAGTTTGAGTAGGTATATATCATTGAGGAGACTCTTGTGTGACCTTTTCACTCCAGTGCAGAGCCATAAGCCCAAATGACTGAAATACTTGCTGCTTTCATTTCAGATAGGGACTCTAAAGCTTTTTTACAGGATGGACAATGGAGTTGTGTTCTGCCACAATGGGGCTTTTCTTACTGAACTGTTCTTTCTCAACTATTCCGTTTCCAGTCAATGGTAGTGGATCAGGCATTGGAAAAGTTTCCTTTGTCCCTATGTCTGAGCTGAAAAAGGGAGGGAGGTGTTTAAAACAATTCCTGTGATCCCCACACTAGGCTATCAGGTGACCTGCTGGAATTTTGAGATGATCTGCAGCCTGATCAGTTGAGCTTAACAGACTGAAGAATATTACAAAGGGTGGACAAATCTCCCCAAAATTTATTTGATGGACTTTTCTCCCTGTACTTCTATGTAATATAAATACATTGGAAGTTTCCACACTTCAAGGTTGGGTTATAATTTTTTTGGAAACCCATTTTGTCTGTTAGCCTGGCCCGATTAGGCTTTTAGTGACCAGTAAACAGCTGTCCAAATGTCATAATTTGACCTATGCTGATGCTGTAGCTGTAAGTGGGTTCTAACAATCACCAGTTAAACCCCTTTCAAGTGGATTACTTAACTGCATTATCTTTTGCTGCTGACAAAAGGCATGGCTGCTTTCAGAGCTTGCTTCAGAAATGACTGCTGTTGACGTCTGTGGCATGACCACTTGGTTCTCATTTCACACTTTAATCAACCATTATTGCAGTCAGGTCTCCTTTTGTACCTTAGTACTTCAGGACTCTGCCTTCTGAGCTTGTCCTCCCTGCTGTTCTTTGGCTCCTTTCTTGTTAGTAGTTTTATTACTTGGGGGTTCAACTAGCTCACTGATCCACTAAGCAGGGTCCCCTGATGTTAGATATATATTTTTTGCAATATATTAGTTATTCTGTGAGGAAGCCACCCTTCGCAAGTCACAGATAATCCTCCCAGTTTTCTTCCTGCACTTGGGTGATGCCCTTTATTGATTTTTTTTTTGTAAAACAGACAAATCACTGTCAGGCAGTGTAGGTGTCGCATCTAAATTTTGTTTGTTTTTCTTGATTTTCAGAAGTGTGCTTAGTCAGTAGTTAAGGGTAAACTGCCAAGCTTAGAAGCTATATTTGCTTATCTAGGGCTGGACACGATGCAAGAGCATGCAAAAGTAAAGGGCACTGGAACCTCTTAGTGAAAATGCTACATTGGAGCAAAGACTAGACTATATCCCCTTGGTTTTATGATTTAGGTCTGTGATTTTCTTGGTGAGAAAGCATTGTGGTCTTTCAAATTGACACATATTGAAGGAAGCATTATACTTAATGATCAGCCTAGTAAGTGCTGAATATAGTGTAATGATCACATCCTGAACCTAGATACCATGCCTTTACTAATAAGCTGTGCAGTGAAAAAGAACTTTCTTACAGTAGTGGATACATGGTGATTGAAGGACAGCTTTTTGTCCACGTAGATTCCCAGTTCCCTAACTGTCGAATCAGTTTTCAGGGGTGTATTGTAGATGTGATAGCTACAGGAAAGTGATGCTTGGCAAAGGAGATTATTACACATTTTTTGGCATGTAGTTTTAGTTTGTGGTTGTGTCACATCCTATTTGTTTGGCCCTCTTGGAGAATCTTGGTGTCCTCTAAACAGTTTATGATGGCACCAATTTTACAGTTGTCTGCAAAACTGGTCAGTTCCTAAGAGGAGTGACCCAAGGACTTGTCTTTTGGAGAAGTTAGAGCTGCCCTCCCTAATTTCCTAGGTTATATTTGTGAGCCAGTTTGCTGTCCAGCAATTGCATAGGGATTAACATTTAGCTGGAGTATCAACAATTCCCGATTGTGGAATGGTGTCAAGACTGCTTTATGAGATATAGAATATAGTATGTACTGATATTTCTCTTCATCCATTGCTTCAGTAACATTCTGAAATAAGTCAACTGGGTTAAGCAAGCAGGATCTGCCCTTGAAAAACCAAACTGGCTTTGGTCAAGAGTTTGTAGGTTACCTATGTCTTTATTTATTAATTCTATAATGATCCTCTTCATAGCCTTACAATAAAGCTGGCTAAACTCATGGGACTGTAATTACCCAGGTCCATTGATGCCCCAGCTTTGTGCAGGGTAATGACCGTTGCTGTCCTCCATTTGTGTGACACAAAGCCTGTTTTGGAGGCTGATATTGAATAACCTCTGTACTGGAGTCAACAGGTCCTGTTTTATGCTGGTCAGTAGGGAATTGATATGTTATCCAGCACCATAGGAGCAGTGGTGTTGGCCTTGGAAAGTGCTTTGAGGAATTGTTCTTGGGGGATTTGAGGGGGGTGTCGATGTGGGTATGTGATCTGGGAATCTAAGGTGAAGTTAGAGTACTAGTGGATAACTTTATCTCTGCGTCTGCCCTCAGGGTCTGAGTGTGTAATATCAGTTACTATTGGCCTTGTGCAGTGCTGGGCATTGCTTCTGAGGTTTCTAACATAGTTAAAGAAGGCTTTATGGTTGCATTTTGCCAGGGTGGCTATTTTTAGCTTACTCATATATAGCTTTGGTTGATTTGATTAGGGACTGGAGTTCCTTGTTAAGTTGAGCAAGAATGTTTTTGAAATCTTGACAGTTACATTTATTATTGCATTCAGTGATTTTTTTTTTGTACTGTAGACCCTGCGTATATCTGGGTTCTACTGTAGGGACTTATTTTTTAAACTTGGCATAATATTTGCTTCCGAGGGGGGTGGATTTATCTGTGCAGCTATTCATATGTGCATAAAAGTTGGTGATAAAGAATTCTGCATATGTACTTGGGGATGTTGAATTTAGTCAAGCAATCACTCAGTTTTTGTAGAATAACTTTTCATAATCACTGAATACTGTTGTGTTTTAGGATGGTACTGGTTTCAGTCTTTTGGTGAATATGGCAGTCTGACATTTGGCTTAGAGGATTAAGGAGCTGTTAAAGAGCTGATTCCTGAGTTCTAGAGGTGCAAGGTTTGATTCTCTCAGCCTCCATTACCTAACTGTGTGAGTGTGAGCAAGTCACTTAACCAGACACTGCTCCCAGACTGAGTCTGAAAGTCTGAAAAAGGCATATGATCATAAGTGCTCTACCCTGGAAAACAAATAAAATAAAATAAAAAATATGACTTATTTATGGTCCCGTTTGATAATGGAGGAAGTTACGACTGGTGGAGAACAGAGCTCTCCCATATTGAGTGAGGACCAAGTCAAGGATTTTGGACCCAGTTGGGGGTGCAGACTAAATGGATCAGAGAGTTTGTATATATGAAGTCCAGAAATCTCTGGGCGTACATGTTAATGGATGTGCAAAGCTCCCAGTTGATGGAGGGTTAGTTGAAGTCTCCAAGGAGAATGGTAATTGACCCATTGAATGGGGACCTCCATAGTAGTCAAGTTAGAGGTGTGAGCCAAGGGGGTCCAGAAGTTAGCCATGATGGAATAAGGGTTTTGTTGATGTTAAGTTGGGCATGGAGGAGTTCCAGTTCATTATTCTGCTTAACAACCTTGGAGGTGATGTTTTGCTGTACATATATACAGACTGTGCTACCTTTAGTGCCTTCATCTAATGCAGTGGGCTTGAAAGAGTGGTTAATTTTGAAACCCTGCACTCATGGGGTGTTCTCAAAGATCTTGAACCAGGTCTGCATGCTGATGCATATATCAGTGCACTCCAGGGTAAGCAGTGCCTCTAGGGAGTGAAGTTTTTTGTTGAGGCACCTAATGTTGAACAGCAATACCTTTGTGTTATTTGGATTTTGTTTTGTTAAGTTGGAAGCTTTTGAAGACTATCATTGCCTAAAAAACTCTCTGTGGTGGACAAGATTTTAGCCAATATACAAAATCCTTGTGGAGATGAGTGCAGGCCATTCCTGGCAAGGTAGTTTATGACTCTCTACCTTCTCTTCTAAGGCTGATACATATTGGTCCTCCTTGAATGACACCAGAAACTAAGCTAGTTGTTGAAGTCAGTAATCTTTTGTCCATTTTGTGTCATCGTTTTCAGAGATGGTAAAATGCTGCTCAAGGCTAGGTTCATACCTGCCTCTGTCACATATTCCAAGAGCTCCATCATGTCTGTCTTCATATAGTCCAGGGGAGGTATGTTTTAAGTCATTTACTTTCACATGTTAGGACTGTCACATATGTACATGTAGTGCAAGGACTTAAGTGCATGTGTGATGTGGCGAATCCTGGCTCCTGCTTGACAATAAACCGTTAACTCTCTCCTTTCTCAGCTTGTTGAGGTATGCATTATTGTGTCCTGTGGATGGTGCCATCTGTGACTAGGATGTTGGATTATGTCATGTTTTGCCTTATGAGCTTTTAATTTGAGACACTGAGAGCCATCTAAGTTGAGTATTTATGAGGCTGCTGAAGGTAAATGTTTCTTATTTTACATTTAGGAGGCCTTTGTGGTTTAGATAGGTTACTTTTAAGATCCTCAGCATATGTTGGTCTATGTGTTTGGATGCATCATAAGTGATGGATATAGTGTGGTACTGTGTGTTACTGACAGTCTGTTTGCTATTTGTAGTGGCTTTGTATGAGAGCTTTTCCTCCAATAACATTATATAACTACATTTCCTACGTAGTAGTAGGCGGCTGTCAGTAAACAAGCAACAGTTGTTACATTGTCACAGGATGCCCATTTCCACCAAGCTGGCTACAAAGACAGTTGGAGACTGCAAATCCATAGTTCTGGGTGCTTGCTAATGTAGGCTTAAAGGGTCAGTAGTGCCTGTAAGATTTTGAATTGATTATTGTAGGTGCTGTGTGTCTAGTGGTGGAGATAGTGCTAGTCTCAAGAGAGCTGCACACAGCTAGGAATCAGTTACCCTTTACTCCTTCTCTCACCAGAAAAAGAATAACAGTGACCGTATTGCATCTTTATTCCCCTGAGGAATTTGAGTTGGATCACTGTAGCTTTGAGTGCATGCTTCCGTTCACCAACAATGACAGCTACCAACAAGCAGTGGCTTGGTGAGTCTAATGTCTACCCTCAGGTTGTATATTTACATCACTACCCCTTCTCTGAAGGTTTGTGATAGTTTCTCTGGCTGCACTCCTTACACCACACAGAGATGGCCACACCTAACCTTCCCTGTCAGCTCTAAGCACCCATGCCACTAACTAAACTCTGGTTGCCTGGGTAGTAGTCATGGATGTTCATTGTGTTACCCTGCTGCAGTCATCACACTTGGGTTATCCTGCCGTCAGGCGGTCCCGCAGTCGGGCCGAATTCCAAAGTCTTGGTCCGGCGTCGGTTGCTGTCGCTTCTTCCCTGACGTCAGTGCATCAGGGGTATACAAGAGGCATCCGACGCCATTTTCTTCATTGTCTTCAGACCGACTACACTCACCATTAAATCTTATGCTAAGCTTAAAACTCCTTTAAAACCTAAGAAAACTGTTCATCAGTCTACAGGTCAAGGCCCCATGCCTAAGAAACAGATGCTTAATATGGCTGAAGATCTAATTACCCTTATCAGGGGTTCCCATCCCCCTCCTGATAAAAGACCAAGACAAGAAGAGGATTATGCATCCTCTGACCAGGTTTCTCTCTCCTCAAATTCTTCTGAGGAACAGGATTACACTTTTCCACCTTATGAGGATTCTGATGCTGAAGACGCTATTCTCTCAGCATCTCCCCCTGAAGACTACTCCTTTGGGGAAACATTACATACCATGAGGGAACATTTCCACTGGGAAGGCCAGGATTACTCAGATTCTAAGAAAAGGCTCCGAGAGTTCCTTTTATTACCCCAGCACAGACCTCTTGCTATCCCTCCTGTTTTAGATGTTGTGGATGATGTCTACTTGGAGTCTAGTTTAAATCCAGACTCTCTACCTCCTGCTCCAGCCAAACCAGACAGATACTACAGAGTACCTGACTCACACAAATTCCTTTATAAAAGCCTTGTAGCTGACCCAGAAACCATATTCCAGGGTCCTAAGGGAGCAAAGGCTTCTATGGCTAAAAATCCTGTGCCCTCTGAAAGAGATTCCAGAGCCCTAGATAGATGGGGAAAGAAAATATACACCTCTGCAACTCTGGCTATGAGAGCATTAAGTTGCAGTTTCACATGTTGAAATATCAACAATTCCTGATGTCTCAGTTAAAACAAAAAATGAGCACACTCAGAACAGCCTGAATTCAAGGAAATGCAGGATCTGTTGCATGCAGCTGAACAGCTGGGCAAGCATACTTTACAATGCAGATTTGATTCATTGGAAGCTTCCTGTAGAGCAGCTGTTACTGGCTCAGTCATTCGTAGACATACTTGGTTAAAAGAGCAAACCCTCCCTGACCATGTTAAAGCAAAATTATTAGATGCACCTTTACAACAGGATGTATTATTTGGTGTCAAAGCAGAAGAGGTTTTAAAGAAAATGGAGGATAAGGCTAAATCTATGCAAACGGTCAAGGATTTCTTGCAGGTACAACCCCCTCGCTTCAGCAGAAATTGGCCAACAAAAAATTGGTCCTTTCCAGCTTCAGACAGATCACAGAGGAGCAAATACAGATGCCCAAGGGGCAGAGGTCAGTCACAGGGTCCTTACAAACCTCGCCAATGGGGTTCTGCTACCCAGAAAGGAGGAGAAGACAGGCTCCAAGCTAGCAGAAGGCAGACACAATGACTCTATCCTCAAACTACCAAGCAAATCTCTCCTGGCAACACCCTTGGGAGGAAAAGTAGCATTTTTTGCAGATAGCTGGCACATCATCACAAAAGACAAATGGGTTCTAAACATTGTCTCTCAAGGATTACAGATTCCACTTTCATACCTTACCGAGGATCAAAGGAATGACAAACCTGCCACCAAATCAATGGGCAGAGGCACAAAAACAAATTACAGCTCTCATGAACATGAGAGCCATTCAACAGGTACCTACACAGGAGCAGGGACAAGGATTTTACTCAAGACTCTTCCTAGTTCCAAGAAAGGACAAAGCATGGAGACCCATTCTGGATCTTTCAATTCTGAACACCTATCCGCAAGTACCAAAATTCAAGATGCTAACACTACAGCAGCTTCTTCCCATGCTGGGCAAGAATGCTTGGCTAGTCACTTTGGACCTCAAGGAGGCATACCTGCATGTCCCTATCAGACAAAATTGCAGAAGATACCTCCGCTTCATTGCAGGTTCAATGCATTATCAATTCTCTGCACTGCCCTTTAGCTTATCTACTGCACCCAGGGTCTTCACAAAATGCCTGGCATCAGTAATTGCATACTGCAGACAAAGAGGAATTCAAATATACCCATACCTGGACAACTGTCTTATTCAAGCAGAAAGCAAGGACATTCTTTTACAGCATCTGGCATTTGTCAAACACCTTCTAAGTTGCCTAGGGTACACAGTAAACGAAAAGAAATCAAAACTAGTGCCCTCACAAAACATAACATTCTTGGGTGCCAGCTTGAATACAACGGCCCAGATGGCTTATCTCACGCTGGACAAACAACGACAGCTGTTTCAATATTTCAAAATAATGGCAACAAAGACCCAACTCCCTGCAAGAAAAATTATGCAGGCCTTGGGATTCATGGCATCTTGCATACTACTAATACCATTTTCAAAACTGCATATGAGGAAATTACAATAGTACCTGAAAAGTGTATGGACTCAGCACAGCCACAGCTTGGAGACAATGATGCCACTCATTCCCTGCCTTCAACAGGAGTTTCTATGGTGGGCACAGGCATGTCAACTCAACAAGGGTCAGCATTTCACCTTACCCACAGCCAGACAAACTATGACAACAGATGCATCGGACTATGCCTGGGGAGCACACATGGCAGGACAGTGCATTCAGGGCAAATGGACTACAGATCAGAGACACCTGCATATCAATCAAAAAGAAATGCTAGCAGTGCAGAATGCCCTAACAGCTTTCAAGGACCTTCTACACCCAGGACAACTACTAATAAGGACAGACAACACCACAGTTATGTGGTACATAAACAAGCAAGGGGGCACACATTCCTAACCTCTATGCAGGCAAGCAATGACCTTGTGGAACACTGCACTGTCTTGCCAGGTTCAATTACAAGCCCAATTCCTGCCAGGAAAGAATAACACATTGGCAGATGACCTAAGCAGAAACATCATGAATCCACACGAATGGAAACTAGATCCACAAGTATTTGCAATGATAGCTCAAAGATGGGGACGCCCAGACATAGATCTGTTTGCAAGCCCCCACAACCACCAACTTCAAAAATTCTGCACAAGGACCTTTCATCCACTAACTTGGAAAGTGGACGCTCTCTCATTCAGTTGGAAAACATTAACAGTGTATGCCTTCCCTCCACTGCCTCTTCTAGCAAAGGTACTGCTGAAAGTCAGATTAGAGAGGCCACAAATGATTCTTGTTGCACCAGACTGGCCATGCCAACATTGGTACCCAATTTTAAGGAACAGGGCCCAGGGCCCACCATGGATTTTGCCACAAATTCCTCACCTGCTCACCCAGCGAGACAATCTGATTCTACACAGCCAGCTCAAGACTTTAAACCTGGCTGCATGGCAAATTACCTAAACAACCAGCCAACACCTTTATCCAAAGCTGTTATGGATGTCATTCTGGAGGCCAGGAGGCCCAGCACCAGGAAAACCTATTCAGACAAATGGAAAAGATTTTGCTCCTGGAACCAGGCTAAAGGCCTAAATCCCTTGGAGCCGAACATTCCTCAGATTCTACAATATTTAACTGAGATGTTACACAAAAGACTTTCCTTTTCATCTATTAAGATCCACGCCTCAGCAATTTCAGCTCATTACAGCACGGATCCTCCTTTATTTTCACATCCACTCCTAAGACAGTACCTCAGAGGGGCTAAGAACTTAAGACCGCCAAGGGGAGCTCCAACACCTACTTGGGATCTCAACTTTGTCCTGGAAAAGCTTACACTGCCGCCCTTTGAACCAGCTTTTTCAACTGATTTAAAATTTCTTTCATGGAAAACTGCCCTGCTACTAGCAATAACCTCAGCTAGAAGAGTCTCAGAGCTACAGGCACTAATGGCAGTGGAACCTTTCCTCATTTTTCATCAAGACAGAGTTTCTCTATGAACTAATCCTTCCTTTATGCCAAAGGTGGTATCCAGTGTGGCCCTAAACCAAACCATTCACTTGCCCACCTTCTTCCCAAATCCCAAGAACAAAAGAGAAAGACTCCTGCATTCTTTGGACATTCACAGGCAATTACGTTACTACTTGGATAAAACTAAGGCTTTCGGAAAAACTGACCAGCTCTTTGTAGCCTATGCTACAGGATCACAAGGAAAAGCTATCTCAAAACAGACCATTTCTAAATGGATAGGACATTGCATATGTTCCTGCTACACACATCATGGGAAACCAGTACCTGCTAACATTAGGTCCCACTCCACCAGGGCTACAGCTACATCAGCAGCCTTTCTCAGGGGAGTGCCAACCAAGGATATTCTGGAAGCTGCTACTTGGAGTTCAGTGCACACCTTCACCAAACACTATCACTTACCTCTTTACTCTAAGACTAGAACTGGTTTTGCCACTGCAGTTTTGCAGGGCCTACTAGCGTCTTCTAACCCTGTTTGACTCCACCTCCCCTCCTTAGCTTTGGGATTCAACCCAAGTGTGATGACTGCAGCAGGGTAACATGATGAACATAGTACAGTTTTGTACCTACCATAAATTTAGATGTTCGAGTGTTCACCCTGCTGCAGTCCAGGTTACCCTCCCTCCATCCCCTCTGAACTAGCTGAACTTATCTCTACCGCTTTATCCTATACTACCGCTATGGTGTATTTGCTTGTACCCAAATAGCCATATGTATAGATATATAGATATATATATATATATATATATATATATATATATATATATATATATATAGCCTACCTTTTGGGGGCACCTGACATCTGGGGCAAGAAAAACTGAAGAAAATGGCGTTGGATGCCTCTTATATACCCCTAACGCACTGACGTCAGGGAAGAAGCGACAGCAACTGATGCCGGACCAAGACTTTGGAATTCGGGCCGACTGCGGGACCACCTGACGGCAGGATAACCCAAGTGTGATGACTGCAGCAGGGTGAACACTCTAACATCTACATTTATGGTAGGTACAAAATGTACTTTTTCTGTGCCACTACAGCTAACTTTCCAGTCCTTATTTTCATTCAAAGCTCACAATGCAAAACAGACTATTATCATCTAGAGAATTTGAAACTGCAGGTATGAACCATGAAATACTGGAAAAAATCTCAAGTCTTTCACAGTGCTTGGTATCATTTTATACTTGTTAGCTTGTTACTAATATTACAAAAGGAGTAAGAGACTGCTAACACCCAGACACATGCACACACAAATACGGTAAGCATTTTTATTTCTGACTCTACAGCACTGTACTGTTTATATGTTAATGTACTGATTACTGTCTTTTTTTAATTTAGTGAAAGACAAGGCAGAAATACTGTTACAAGTTGAAGAACTACTAAATATCAAGAATGAACTAACACTACAGGTACAATACCATGTCATGTTTCAAGTCATGTTATTTAAAATAAGTGCTACCATGTCATGTTTCAGTCATGTTATTTTAGATAAATGCAGGCGTTTACATTTAAGGATTTATTTCAATTGTATATTAGCTGGATTCTTGTTGTCCTTAAATTATTGTACACATAAATTGTCCGCATTTCCATGCTTTTTTTTTTATCTGGCATTGCATTGCTTACCAAATGGCAGTGCAACATGTGCAAAACCTGATCCTGTTTCCATAGGTAGCATGCGTAAAGCAAATATGAACTGTGACTGCATGTGTGTGTATTATTTAATCTTGTATGATGGTTTTAGCAGCAGAGTATGCCATGTTTGTGGCCCACAATGCGGTGTTTGATTCCTATGACCTGTTTGTAGCCTGCATTGCATCATTATTCCCTTAAAGAGTTTTAGTTGGATCACAAATTTGTGAGGTGTCAAACTACTGGTCCATCCACAAGCCTAATCCTTGATGATGGCATGCATTAGACACAGTATAAGCAGCAAGCACAGATTATCACGCATAATGTGCCATGGCTGTCCTCATACTGATTTTGCTTTGCATCTGCTGGTTTCATTTTCCAGATTAATTCTGGAGTTGCTAAAACTGCCTGTTGTCCTTTGCTCTCCCCTATAATAGGCAAGTCATCCATCATCCCCAAGATGGTCTTCTAGCACCCAGATCACTAACTAACTCTGGGTTACCTGTGGCATGGTTGGAATAAAACAACTTTTCTTGCACAGTTATGTTGATTTAATATATATATTTTTTAATTTTCTTGGTCAGCCTGACGATGAGTAATGCAGCAACCTAACATGTAGGTTTACTCCTTACCTTTGGTGGTACTGCACTGGTCCAGTTTTTTTACCAGAACTGACATGATTCACAAGGCCTGCATCTGCCTCATTCCTGTTTGGTCTGATGTCCATCTTGTGCCAGTATTTATGTAAGTCACTGCAATCCGCAATTTTTTCAGATATTCTTTCAGGAAGCCCTCTGCAGTGAGTATTCCCTTTGGGTTCTCTTTCTAAAACTCTTTTCACAGGCTAGTTTTGTGCGTGATACTGAGCTTCCACACTCGGGTGAATGCAGTCTTGCTGCTATACACTACAACTTCCCTATGCTGATGTAAAAGGACATGTCATACCCCACAGTCCCCTTTTTCTGGTTTTATAGTCCAGATCTCAATGTAACATACATTTTTGGAAAGATACCTAAAAAGTGTAGACCTTCTTAATGTTCTTGTAGTAATCAGTTTAGTTGCCAGGACCACCACATAAACTACATTTAACCTTGGCTGACAGCATAATATTGATGCATGTTGAAAATGTGATTTAATTCCCAAAGCTGCTTAGCATAGTAGATGAAGCCCTGATTATGATTCATCTGTCTCAAGTTCGATTAGCAGCTTGGGAGCTTGAGAAGTGAGCTACACATCCTAGTGGAAGGTAAGGTCTCTTCTGGCAAGTGGACCAAGAAGTATTGGAGGCTGTGTATGCCTCCCTAGCAGCTAATAGGCTACTACTCTTGTATTTATGGGGGGGCTTGGGGAGGGGTGAACAAGCTGGCATCATGAGTGGTGATGTCTGTGACATGATGTCTGCTCCCCCAAGTTAGAGATTACCCTCTTCTTGCTTCTGAAAAAAGAAGTACCCCCCCCCCCCATCCTGAGCTATGCATTTGATGCTACCTCTTAGCTCTCATCTCTTTTCATGGTGGGAAGGAGTAGCAGTCTAAAGGGATGTAGACAGGGAAGTTGTTCTCTGCCTGGAGAGGGAGGGCCCAATTGCAGAGTTACAGCAGGATTCTGCCTTAACTATCCCTTGAAGAATAAGAGGGTGAGTGGAATAAAAGGATTCAGTAGAAGCATGAGCAAGCATCACTGATGACTGGAATAGGAACCAAAAAAGTGATTTAATTCTGGAACCCACTTGAGTTGCAGAGAGGCACTTGAGATCCACTTCATCACACAGGCTGGTGACATGTACCTAGCACAGGAACAGCCAAAAATTATCTCTCATAAGGCCCAACAGGAACTGTAGAAGAGTAAGTTTAGTCAGCTAGAGAGCAGACCAAGACCTGCATCCTCCACCTCATCTCCCGTGATTATGGCAGCCTCTGAACTCTCATTTGTAGTGAAATCCCCAATGTGGCTTGAATCAACAGCTTCTAAACATCCTAAAAGAGACTATTTGGACTTTTCTGCTGTCTCTTTCAAAGCAAGCCCTTAAGTCCCCGGAACACATTTTCTGAAGCTGAGTTTGGCCGGGAGGTTCACTGCCTTTACCTCTTGTACCTTCCAAGGAGCTGAGGTTAGCTTACATCATCACCAGCCCCCTTTTTCCCATTTTTCTACATGGGGTCAGGGTATCATGTTAACTGTCGCCAACTCTCTATTCAGTACCACACTCCTGCCTTCTTCAACACTCATGCCTGACTGTCGCAGATCTTCTTTCACACAATCCATCCACCTCTTTGCTGGACGTCCTCGCTTTGTCTTACCTTCTTCCTGTCTGTCCTAAATCTTTCTCACCAGATTGTCTACTGCTTTTCTACACATGTGCCCAAACCACCATAATCTGTTCTCTTTGATCTTTCCTGCAATTGGAGCTACTTTGGCTTCTGCTCTTATGTCCTCATTTCTTCATCTGTCCCACAGTGTGCATCCTACCACCTTTATCAGGCAATTCATTTCCATCACCTCTAGCTTTTTCACCTGTTCTGCCTTTACTGCCCAGGTTTCTGTACCATACAGTAGAACTGGTCGCACCACTGTCTTATACACCTTACTTTTCACCTTCTTTGGCATTCTTCTGTCATAGACTACAACTGATACTCTATGCCAGTTGGCTGCAGCCCCTCTGATTCTAGCTTTGACCCCTTCATTCAGACTACCCTTCTCCTCAACTACCCCCCCCAGATACTTGTAGCTGTTTACCTGTTCCACTATCTTCCCTTCTGTCTCTATTCTCAGCTTCTTCTCATTTCCCCAATTTGCTTCCATTACCACCCTCTTATCTGTGCTTAGTTTCATCCCATGTGCCTTCAGATTTGCATTCCATTCTCCTATCCTTTGCTGAAGTTCTAGCTCAGTCTGCCTGTACTGCCACATCATCTCCATACAGCAGCTTTGTTGATCCGTCCCCTCCAACCTGTTTGCTAATGTAGTCCATCACCAGTATGAACAGCAGGGGGTCAGAATTGAACCCTGATGTACACACACTCCCACTGGGAACACTGTTCGTACTTGAATTATTGGGTCCTTGTACATAGCCTGCACTAATTCTACCAATGTTTCTGGGACTTCAAACAACCACAGTACTGCCCAGATCAGCTTTCTTGGGACCTTGTCATATGCTTTTTCCAAGTCTAGGAATTAGACTCTCTTCTCATCTCTAGCTTCTTCTCAAGTATCTGTCTCAATGCAAACATCGGGTCAGTTGTGCTGCTTTCTGATCTGAATCCAAACTGCTCATCTCCCATCTTACATTTTACTATTCTGCATATCCATTTATCAATCACCCTCTCCAGAACTTCCATGCAATGTGATAGGAGTTTGATGCCTTTGTACTGCCCACAATTGTGGATGTCCCCTTTGTTCTTGTACACTGGCACAAGTATGATTATTCTCCAGTCATCTGGGTTACTCCTTTCTCTCCACATTGCTATGAGTACCCTCAGGAGCCATTTCTCCCCTATCTCAGCCAACATTTTTATCATATCTGCTGTGACCTCATTTGAGTCTGGTGCTGTCCCTGCTTACGTGCAGATGTTAATGGGGCCACTATGTAGCCACTGATGCTTGCTCTGCCTCTACTTCACCCATCCCGATGCTGGCCATCTATAGTGTCTTGAGTACCTGGTAGGGGATGACTAAGTGGCTGCAGAAGAGCACCATTTAAATGCATTTAACTTTCCAACTTCCTTCCATACTTCACTCCCCCTCACCCTTTCATTACATGTTTCTTGTCCTCTTGTATGCTTCCATGGATTCTCTGTCTCTGTCACCAATTTCAAGAAACCATTTCATTAGTCTGCAGCCCCTCCATGAAGAAGTATTTGGTCCCTACAGTCCTCTGGCTGTACTCCCTTGTCCTTTCTGTTTATGATTAATTTTTCACTGTTACCTGACAAGATCTTGTGTTTCCATATCTTTTTCCCCTCTTTCTTCTGGTCTTTAGTGAAAAAATCAATCCAGCAATACCACTTGGTGCTTGTTCTGAGTCTGGTACAGGCCTTTCTTGCTCTGACATCACTCTCCATGCACAGACATTGTGCTGTGCCCATAGTGGAGGGATGTAGGCCGCCCTTTTTGGGATTAGTCGACAGAGATCTTTACTCCAAATGTCATTAAACACTGGGGAATTTAAGGAGGACCAGGGTACATCCTCTGTGGTGTAGAGGGTTATTATGCCCTCCTCCTGGGCTAGACTCCTCCCCCATGACTCCTCCTCCTTTGGTGAAACCTTGAATCTTAAGTTGTACCATGAGCTGGTTTGCTTTTCTTGCCTGTGTCCTTGGAAAAGAGATTCAGCATATCTAGTGAAGAGGAAAGAGGAGCTGTGGGTCATTCCTCTCTTGGAGCAGTTTTAAAAAATGTTTGTCTGCATCCTGAAAGCACTCATGGTCTTGGCTTTCCTTCTTTGCAAGCACTGGTCAGCAAGTCCTGACTCTTTTAAATAATTCTGAGACTACTACTGCATCTCCTTAGTTCATTTTCATGTCCAAGGCTTCAGCAGTTAGTCACTTCCTACAAAATGAGAGTGGAAAGCCGTGGACATATTTGGTAAAAGAGTGCATTTGTCTACTACTCTGAGTGTGTTTTTGATCACTTGCAACATCTGGCCCAGGTCAGAGTAAGCTTTGTCCATGTTGTCTGAGCTTTCTAACTCCAGAATCAAGAAGTCCCCAGGGAGGAACCTTCAGTGAAGCTCCCTGTTGCTAGAAGTACATTTGATTCCGCTGATGCTATGGCAAATGCTGGCATTATGGGTGCTTGCCTGAGATGGATGAATTGGCTGTGGCTGAGTGCAATCATCCTGTCTCAGGTGCAGCAGTTCATCTTTAGAGAATCCTCTTATGCTATTAATGGAGATTTCCAGAAAAGAGATGAGGTGTTTTCTGCCATTGAGAATTACATTAAGTCCTTCCCTAATGTCTTTCAACAGGCCTTCTAACACTTTCAGGAAAAATAGGCATAGGCAAAGGCTAAGACATCTGCCTGGGTATCTGGTATTGTTGAATACCCTACAGTCTGTTTTAAAGTAATCTTAGTGGGCTTTTCCGTAGGTGGCCACACATCAGTCGTGACTACTGGACAGAATTCTTTGTTTTTTGCCAACCAGGAGAGTCATCCCTCAGGACAGTCTTGTCTGGTATTTTATTGAAAACATTCTTGCCCTATAAATGTTGACAGGGGGCTACTTTGACATAACATCTGGTGTCTAATGAGTTATTGGTAAAATTACAGAACTTGCAAGAAAGTTGTGAAACTTGTACAATGATGGAGCATGGAAACCTGTTTTGCTTACAGGTTTTCCTGGTTCTAAAAAAAGTTGGGGAGGGTCAGGCCTTGGACCTTAACATTTTCAACTATGACTGTATGTATCTATGCTCGTATGTATGTATGTATGTATGTATGTGAGATTCTACATGAATTTAATTTGAGTAGGTTCATTACATTAGTAAAAACATCTGCCTTAATCTTACCTTTTGTCAGACCTTTCACTTGAGCAAGCCTTTACCAGTCTCCTCCTGAAACACCATATACATTTACCTCACGCTATCAATTTCAAACTGTCATTACCAGTTCATGGTCATTTGTAATTCTTTTTGCTTAATATGATTGGTTGTGTGGACATATTCTTGTAGTCCATTAAAGTAGGTGATTTGTTTCTTTTACGTGTAGAATTGTTAGTATTCACATAACTGCCTCTCTTTTTGCTACAAGCATCATGGCAAAAAAGTGCATGAGCATATTCGTTCTCATTCCACAGGGGCCACAGCTACCACTGCTGCCTTTATCAAGGAGGTGTCCACCTAAGATATTCTGGAAGTAGCCATCTGGTACAGTGTCCCTTTCCTCCCACATTTCCCCTTTTCACGATTCTAGGTTGGGGTGGGCTCCTTTATGTCACTCTCCTAAATGTTTCCTCTCCATTTAGGTCCCCCTTTCTGATCTGTTTACCCTAACCCTGCTGGGGACAGTATAGGTAGGCTGTGCTCCTCAACTAAGGTTAAGAGAGTGGGGCTTATGTCTTGTAAGGACAAGAAAGACCTGAGAAAATGGCACCAGCTGACAACCTGATGTTGAAGGGGTGGGCGTCCACAGGGCCAGGAGGATGGAAGTAAAACTCTGGTATTCAGGCTGTCCAGGGGCTTTAACTGCAGGAAATCCTAAAAAGTTATTGCTGCAACTGTGAAGGCACTCTAGCAGCTGCAATTATGGTAAATAGATGTAACTGCATTGTCTTGTTAATTTTCATAACCATATCCTTACTGTTATATTAGTTTTCCCTGTATTTAATTTCAAAACAAGCTATGTTTTTAAGAGTATGGTATTTGTTGTGGAGGAGTATAAGTCATGCTGCCTTTGAACTGTACAGAAATTCAACTTCAGTACAAGAATCAAGCGATTAAGAACATTAGAATATTTTATTTTGAAGGGAAAATTAGGATCATGAAAAGTAAGTTTCAGGAGTGAGATGAGGCGGTGAAGAAGGCAAATGTGTATTTAAAAGAAAACTTCTATTGCAGTTTGTCTTAGGAGTATAAAAATATAATATCCCATAGGAGCCAGAATTAAGACGAGAGGAATTAGAATGGAAAAAAACATCTTTTACATCACTTAGGCCACCTAATTTAGTCTTCTTTTATTTAAAAGTGTATAAGGTATGTATGAAGTGGGTTTCATTTTAGAATTTACAGGACCAGCTAGCACTTGTGGCTGCCCCTCTTCCACCCACCATTTTTTGGCCCATGAAACCCATTTATCCAGCTTATGTCATATGGCAAAGGAATGTAGAAAGTCATATATGTTTCCATTATATAGCCCTACCACAGTCATTTCTTAGTCACACTATAGAGGATTATGTTTGGATCTCCATTTGCATTTGAGACATGGATGCCAAGAAGTTCACTTTGAGAGTGAAGCTTATGCTAGTGATATTACACCAAGAAAGTAATCTTTCTTAACTGTAATGTATCCAGTCTTTATACTAAAAAGGTAACAGATAGAAAGAAGCAAGTTAATTGTATTCATATTATGTCTGTTGAAAAGATAATTATTTTTTATTTTTATTGAGGTGGTTGTTGAGACTGATGTTCTCAGTTTAAGCTATAGATGAGGGATTTTAAGCATATCGGCTTGAAAAACAGAAATAATGAAAAATATGGAAAATCTGAGGTATTGCTCGCATTTGCAAAGATGTTCTTCATGTTTCACTGTTGCAGTCATCTCACTTGGGTTATCCTGCCAGGGGTAGCCCTCAGCTCGAATACCAGAGGCTTAGTATTTCTGCGTCGGGTGCTGTCCCTTCAAGACAGACGTCAGGTCGTCAGAGGTATAAAAACGGGCAGCGGACACCATTACATCAGTCTTTCTTGCCGAGGAGCCTGAAGCAGTTCACACGAGTGCCGGTCGGCGGCTACCTGAGTTTTCGTTCCGATATTGAATCATCCTGAAGTCTTCAAAATCTAAGTACCCCATTGGGGATCCTTTTTTCTTGCTCTAACCGATGTCAGAAAAAGTTAACAATTATCTCGCCTGTGGAAAGCAAATACCACACCGAGATTTCCATTCTTAATGCATTACCTGTTTAGGCCCAGACCACAATGTACCTCGCTGTCGGTTTTGTGCCTTGTTCATCGCCCTAACTATTCGTTGTCGGGACCTTATTGTAGCTGAATACTCTCTTTCTCAATCTCCGTACTCCGAAATGGCTTCGATAAGCCATCTGACTACAGATCTTCCAAAAAAAAAGTAAGGATAAAGACAGAGACAGACCGCACAGGTCCAAAACTGCCAATGACACTTCCGTTAAGCTAGTCACCAGTTCGCCAGTACTCATTGAGGTGCTTTCGCAGCCGCTGATGCCTGCTTCAGTGGATTCGCAGACTGCTACCGAGACCCATTTGGAGTCCGGTATGCTGCGAGACTCTTCTTTGACTACGGAACCTGTGGATGTCTCTACCTTGGATGGGTCCGAAGCCACTTTGCAGGCACCGGCTTCTGAGGAAGTTCTTCGCACTACCGATATTTGGCTTAAACTGACGACTTCTTTCGCGTCTTCTGTTCTTTCTAAAACTACCGAGTTTTTAAGGCCAAGAGTACGAGCTACGCCTGAAAAACTGACAACGCAAACTCAAACGACCTCTTCCTTGCCACAATCTCAAGATGCTTAAAATGGCAGAAGACCTGATCATGCTGATTAGGGGAAGCCAGCCTTCCCCTGCTAAAAGAAAAAGAGACTTGTCCCCAGCAGCTTTATCTGTCCAGGAGTCCGATGACTCTGAGTTTTCTGAATGTAAAGATATTCCCTTTATCTGCCTTTGAGTATTCTGATGCAGAGGAATCCATTCCTTCTGCCTCCCCTCCAGAGGACTTTTCTTTTCGTGAAACCTTACATACTTTGAGAGAGCAATTCCATTGGGAATGCCAGGATTATCCTCAGTCCAAAAAGAGACTCAGGAAATTTTTAGATTTACCACAGCACAGACCCTTAGCTATTCCTCCTGTTCTGGATGTTGTGGATGATGTCTTTATGGAATCCAGCCTTACTCCTGATACTTTACCCCCTGCTCCAAGGAAACCAGATAGGTACTACAGAGTCCCTGACTCTCACAAATTTCTCTTAAAAAATCCTACTGCTGACCCAGAGGTCATCCCCCAAGGACCTAAAGGAATAAAAGCAACTACAGCTAAGAATCCCACCCCCTCGGACAGGGATTCCCGAGCTTTAGACAGATGGGGTAAAAAGTATACACCTCTGCATCTTTCATCATTAGAGCATTGAATTGTCAGTTCCACATGCTGAAATACCAGCAACATACTATGGAACTTATTAAGCAAAAATTATCTACCTTTCTTGACTGTGCAGAAAATAAAGAATTACAGGAGCTTATGCATTCTGCAAGCCAAGTCAGCAAGCATACCCTGCAATGTGTGTTTGACACCCTAGAAGCATCTTGCAGGGCAGCAGTCACAGGTTCTGTACTTAGAAGGCATACCTGGCTTAAGGAGCCGACCTTGCCAGACCACGTCAAATCAAAATTACGGGACGCTCCTTTACACAAGGACAATCTGTTTGGCACCAAAGCAAAAGAGGTTTTAAAAAAGATGGAAGAAAACGTTAAGTCTATGCAGACAGTTAAAGATTTTTTGCAAGTGCGGCCTCCAAGATTCAGTAGGCATTACCCCTCAAAATATTAGTCCTTTCCAACCCCCTCAAGGCCAACTCAAACTAGACCCAGGGGAAACAGACCCCCGCCCCCAGATTACAGTCTCAGGGTATGCAGAGATCTAAGCAATGGAGTACCTCCACTTCTAAAGCAGGGAGTGCCAAGCCACCCCCTTAAGGAAAGAATTCACAAAGACTTCTCAACTCCATTACTCTCCTCTGCCCAATTGTTCATGCCCCTAGGAGGAAAACTTGCCCACCTTGCAAAAAACTGGGCCTCCATCACCAACGATTGATGGGTCCTCAACATAGTATTCCAGTGGTACAAATTTTATTTCCACACGCTGCCAACCCCAAAAGGGTTCCCAGACCTTCCTCCAAACCAGTGGTCAGAGGCACAAAACCAAGTTCAGTCCCTGCTCTCCATAAGGGCAATTCAGCCTGTTTCTGCAGAACAGATGGGCCAAGGTTTTTATTCCAGACTTTTCCTGGTACCCAGAAAAGAGGGCACATGGTGCCCAATCTTAGATCTATCCATTCTAAACACCTTCATGGTGGTACCAAAATTCAAAATGCTCACCCTACAGCAGTGTCTCCCTAGCTGTCCAAAGATGCCTGGTTAGCCACCCTAGACCTAAAGGGGACCTATCTGCACATCCCAATCAGGGACTCCTGCTAGAAATATCTACGTTTAAGGGCAGCATCTGTGCATTATCAGTTCTCTGCACTTCCCTTTGGCTTATCCACTGCTCCCAGAGTTTTCACAAAATGCCTGGCTCCAGCTATTGCCTTGTGCAGACAGAGAAATATTCAAATTTACCCTTACTTGGATGATTGCCTGATTCAGGCGGACAGTCAGGGAAAGCTGTTGCAGCACCTGACATTTGTAAAGGACCTTCTAACCTCCCTGGGGTACACTTATCAACGAAAATAAATCCAAATTAGTCCCCAGTCAAAAAATTGTATTCCTGAGAGCAAGCTTGGACACAGCAACCCAGATGGCATTTCTTACTCCAGAAAAATAAGCCTATCTGACAGGCTTCTTTGCTCAAATGGCCACCAGAACCCAGCTGTCCGCAAGGAAAATCCTGCAGGCTCTAGAGTTCATGGCCTCCTGCATTCCACTAATTCCATATGCCAGACTGCATATGAGGAAACTTCTGTGGTACTTAAGTCTTTGGTGCCAACATTCTCAGGACCTGGAAACTGTCATTCCTAGAATACCTTGTCTAAGGAAAGAGTTCCTTTGGTGGGCAGCAGCATGCAACCACAACAAGGGGCTTCCCTTTACATAACCCCACGCCACCCAGACCCTAACCACAGATGCATCAGACTATGCCTGGGGTGCACATCTGGATGGCAGGTGCATTCAGGGCCACTGGAGCCCAAATCAAATTAATCTGCACATCAACCAAAAAGAGATGCTAGCTGTTCAGCATGCTGTGACATTCAGATCCCTACTCTCACCGGGGCCCCTACTAATCAAAACCGACAACACCACAGTGATGTGGTACATCAACAAGCAGGGGGAAACCCACTGAAGGCTAGCCATGACACTGTGGAACACAGCCTCAGCCATGCATATTCACCTGCAAGCTCAATTCCTGCTAGTCAACCAAAACTCTCCGGCAGACAACTTAAGCAGAAATCTCCTAGACCCACACGAGTGGCAATTAAACCACAACATCTTCAGTCTTGTGACCCAGAAATGGAGTACCCCGGAGGTGGATGTATTTGCCTCCCCCTACAACCACAAGCTCAGCAAATTCTACATCAGTGTACATCACAGCGAGGCCTGGAAAGTGGCTGCCCTATCCTTCAGGAGGGCAAACCTCTCAATCTGTGCATTTCCTCCTCTGCCTCTTCTTACAAGAGTATTACTCAAGATAAGGGAGGAAAGACCCAAGAGCAATCCTGATTGCCCCAGACTGGCCATGCCAACACTGGTATCCACTACTGTGCAGTCTGTCACCAGTGCCCCCATGGCACCTACCCCAGATCCCAACTCTCCTGACTCAGCAGGAGAGACAGTTCTTCCATCCACAATTGCAAACCCTGAACCTTGCAGCCTGGCTTTTTCCTTGAATTCTCCTCCAGTAGCCAGCCTAAGCAAACAAGTACTGGATGTCATACGTGAAGCCAGATGACCCAGTACAAGGAAATCCTATGCTGACAAGTGGAAAAAATATTGTCCCTGGATTCACACTAAAGGACGGATACAGCACAGCCCTCCTTACCTCTTATCCTGGATTACCTAGCAGACCTACTCCACAGAGGCCTGTCCTTCTCTTCCATTAAGATCCATGCCTTTGCCATCTCTGCTCATTACAACACGGAGCCACCTATCTTCTCTCACCCTCTCATCAAGCAGTTTCTGAGAGGGGCTAACAAATTAAGACCACCAAGAAGAGCCCCCTCCCCTGCTTGGGGGGTTGAGAGTTAAAATTTCTCTCTTGGGAAACACCCTTGCTTCTGGCCATCACATCAGCTAGAAGAGTGTCTGAGCTACAAGCACTTATGGCTGTGGAACCCTTCATTATTTTTCATGCTGACAGAGTCTCCCTCAGGACCAACCTAACTTTCATGTGTAAAGTGGTGTCCAGTGCGGCTCTCAACCGATCTAACCATTTGCCCACCTTTTTCCCTAATCCTCAAAATAAGGGGGGAAGAATCCTGCACTCCTTATATGTGCACAGACAGCTCAGATTCCACCTTGATAGGACTAAGCCCTTTAGGAAATCTGACCAGTTACTAGTTAGCTTTGCACCAGGGTGATTGGGCAAGGCCATATCAAAACAAACCATCTCCAAATGGATAGCACACTGTATCCATTTCTGTTACAAACACCATGGGAAACTACCCCCTCAAGGGGTCAAAACACATTACACTAGGGCAGCTTCAACCTCTACAGCCTTTCTCAGAGGAGTCCCTACCAGGGACATTCTGGAAGCTGCTACGTGGGGTTCTGTTCATACCTTCACCAAGCATTACCACCTGCCTATCTTTTCCAAATCCAGGGTGAGCTTTGCAACAGCAGTCCTGCAGGGCATACTAGCCAGTCCCATCTCTTCTTGACTGCCTCCACCCATTCTTCAGCTTTGGGAATCAACTTAAGTGTGATGACTGCAACAGTGAAACATGAAGAACATAGTACAGTTTTGTACACTTACCATAAATGTAGATGTTCGAGTGTATTCACTGTTGCAGTCCTGGTTTCCCACCCTTCAGCCCTCTTGTCTCTCTCTCTCTCTTCCTCACTCCTTACTGGGCTATTGGTATTTACTTTTTACTGGTGGTGTTTTTCCTCCATAATGTAGCTCCCTATTTGGGGGGGCTGCTGACATTTGGGGCAAGAAAAACTGATGTAATTGCGTCGGCTGCCTGTTTTTATACCTCTGACAACCTGACGTCAGTCTTGAAGCGACAGCAACTGATGCAGAAATACTAAGCCTCTGGTATTCGGGCTGACTGAAGGCTACCCCTGGCAGGATAACCCAAGTGTGATGACTGCAACAGTGAATACACTTGAACATCTACATTTATGGTAAATCTACACAACTGTACTTTCTTAGCTGTTTGTTTTTATTAGCACCTGTTGTTTAGCTGATGATAAGGAGCAAACTGGTACAAGCAGTTAGTCATGAGAAGGCTGACCAGCATGTTCTGAGACCTTTAAGGGTCATTTATTGCTTTTGCAAAATTATTAGCCCTTTTTTCCAATAACAAATACTTTTAATTGGAGACTGAATCTGCAGGTACAATTAATTGGGAAAGGTTTGAGCAGTGTATCTTTTTTAAACACCTTTATTGACTTCTCACTTGTGACATAGGTACATTTACAGTTATACAAAAATAATCAAACTGTATTAACAAATTAACATTAACAAACATTATACTTCACATATATTGTTATATATCATATAACCTAAGCAACATTACATAAATTATTCAGTTCCTGTCCCTTTGTTTTAAACAAGAAACATCTTTATATTAAACCATCATGTATGACATAAGCAATAATACATTTATATAAATTAAAACAAACCATACAGACACTGTCCTAGTTGCAATCATTTTACATCACAAACCATACTGACACACTCCCAGTTGCAAACATTATACATCACTTATAATCTACCCAGTCGTTTTCAGTCAAACGTTACATAGCTCATTTAAGTCCAGCCTTCTTTTAAACCTCATTCCTCCCCTGTATGTATTGTTCCCACAACTCTCATTGTTTCCTATGTAGTTTGCTCCTACTCTTTTTCTAAATATCTCAATTCCAGTTGTTTTATCTCTATTTCTATATTCACTACTTCTAATATAGTTGGTTTAGATTTTGATTTCCATTTTCTAGCAACTGCATTTTTGGCTGCCGCCATAATTAGACACAGCAAGGCCTTACCATGTCTGAGCAGTTCCAATTCTGTGTCATAGCACAGAAAAATCATCTCCCTCGTCACACCAATCCACCCACTTAGCATCTCCGACAGTGTATCCCGCAGGGAATCCCCAAGTCCACCAATCCACCGCACTCCCAGCAAATATGTTCCCAAGTACCTCTTTCTTCCCCATCACACCTCCAACATTTGTTATCTACCTGAGGAAAAATTCTCTGGAGTCTACTTGGGGTATAAAAATATCTATGTAAACATTTGCAAGCAAAAATCCTAACTCTTCTAGATTTTGTTGTATGTTTGGGAGACATACACATATCCTCCCATTGTTTCTTTCTGAATTGCTTATCCAATCTCTCTTCCAAATCCTTTCTAGTCTCCTCTGAGTGATTCTTATCGTTATTAAGCAATATTTTATATGCTGTACTAATTATTCCTTTTTTTTATTATTACTGCGGTGGTGGTGGTGCTGTGGTAGCATTGTTAACACATACCAAGACGTTGTCCCGTTCGATTCTCAGCTACAGCGTCTTCTGTGTGGAGGCATATGTGAATGGGGCGTGCCTTCGTTGAAGGTTGTGCATCAGGGCTGGTAACCTGGTATGTAAAAATCCACTACCAATCATTAGCGGACCGGAGTTCCGCTGTGGCAACCCCTAACCAGGAAAAGCCGAAAGACACAAACAAACAAACTAATTATTCCTTTTTTAATGGCAGCTTTCACTCTACATTCTACTAAAAACTCTACCAGTGCTGGTCTTTCATTTAGGGACCCCCATATTTCTTTCCCTTTGCCTATGCTCTGATATCAGTCCTTGATAGGAAGGCAATATCTAAACTGAAGTCCAAATAAATTCTTGGCCTCTTCCCATTCTACTACCTTTCCCTCTATAGTTATTTGCTCCCAGTACCTTTGTTCCTTTGCCAGTTTTCTCCAATAAATTCCAACCCCCTCTTGCCTATTGTCTGTATCTCTTATTGCAATCATCCCTATTGGCAGAATCTCCTTTCTCCGTTCTTGTGTTGGCTTAGTTTTTAGAATACTTTCTGGTACTTTATGGATAAAATATTCTGTATGATTATTGTTGTTCTCCTTAAAGGCCTGCATCCCAAACTCGGTCTCTCCTTGTTTCTTGACCTTCCCTCCTGTTTCAACATCATCCCGTTCCACTTTGAATTAGAGCTTTCTGCTTGTGCGATGTATAGGAGCCTTAACTGTGTAGTTCTGAAATAACCCCATTCAAATTGGGTAATCCCAATCCACCCTGTTTTACTGAAAGAATCATCTTATCCCACTTGATTGTTGCCATCTTCCTCTACAAGATAAAGTCCTTCAGGTCTTTATTAATTGCCATTCACAACTTCTCGTCTGGTTGATAAAAATATGCCTGACCTGTGTATAAGACTAAAGGGACTAAAAGCATTTTGACTGCTTGTATCTAACTATCCATATCCATATAACAAAGCTTCCATTTTCTCAGTTTTTGTATTATCTTTTTAGTCTCATCCCACATATCCTTAACTGCCACACCAGAGTAATGTTTAATCCATACTCCTAAATACTTCATTTTATCATGTCCCGATAAATAAGGATATTGCTGAACCAATTTGTTTGTGGGTATGTAATTTACCCCTATTACCTTTGTTTTAGATTCATTAATTTTGTATCCTGAAAAGATTTGAAACTGTGTCAAATTGTTCCAAAACACTGTAATGTGTCTTTGTGGATTTGACAGGTATAAAATGATATAATCTGCAAACAGAGCCATTTTTTCTTGACTTCCATACCAATTATATCCTTGAATTTCTGAGTCCCTTGTGTTCTTTGCCATTGGTTCTAAATATAATGCAAATAAAGGGGAAAGAGGACATTTCCCTTGCCTTGTTCCTCTGCTCAAGCAGAAATTATCAGAGAACACCCCACCCACTTTAATTTTCACCTCCCATCCATCATATATACTCCCAATCAACGTTATAATTTTTTCAGGAAATGCAAATGCTTTCATTGCCGTGCTCATAAAGTCCCAACTTACTCTGTCAAATGCTTTCTCTGCATCAAGACCCACCAACAATGGTATTTTCTTGCATTCTGCTTTCCTCTGGATCATCAGTATTCTGTTAATGTTGTCAAATGTTTGCCTCTCCTCCACAAAACCATAAATTTGGCATTACCTTTGTCATTCTTTTAGCCATTATAGACATGAACACTTTATAATCATGGTTTACTATTGAAATGGGCCTGTATGAAGCTCAGTCTGATGGATCTTTACCCTCTTTAGGTATTACTGCTACCACTGCTTTCTTCCAGGATGCTAGTGCTTCTCCACTTAAAATACTGTAAAATCTTCCAGATCTTTTTAATTTTTCACTCCTAGCTTCCAAACTTCCACAGGAATACCATATTTTCCTGGGGACTTTCCTGTAGATTGACTGTACATCACAATTTTTATCTCATTTCCTCCTATCCTAACCATTAGTAATTGAGCCTTATCTACCTATAACTTTGGCATATTCAGTTCTTCCATAAACATTTCCATTTGTATCTTTTCTTGACTTCATATTTCTCTGCTCTTTCGCAGAATTTCCAAAATATTTCTAATATCTCTACAGGATCTTTTGTTACCTTCCTTTGTTATAGGCTCCTTAAGCTTGGTGACAGCCCTTTCTACTTTCTGTTGTGCTAAAAGTTTTTGTGCTGTACTGTTATTATCAAAAAAACAGTTGTTTAAAAGTAATCTTTCTAAACTTATGCGTATTACCAAGGTAATCCCTTATTTTTACTTAGCATTCTGCAGTTGATCCTCTTCTTGTTCTGTGAGATTCCCCTATTCTGCAATACTTGAACATTTGTCAGTCCCTCTAAATGATATCTTGTTACTTCTTCACCATAGGTCCATTTATTTTATTTCCACCTTATTTTTAAACTCCACCTTAATTTATACTGCGGTGTTGGTGCTGCGGTAGCGTTGTCGCCTCACAGTTAGACGTTGCCCGTTCGATTCTCAGTTAGAGCGTCTTCTGTGTGGCGACATGCGTGAATGGGCGTTCCTTCGTTGAAGGTTGTGCATTAGGCCCAGCAAGCCAGCACGTAAAAATCTACTGCCAATCATTAGCGGACCGGAGTTCCGCTGTGGTGACCCCTAACCGGGAAAAGCCGTACAACACAACAACCTTAATTTTATCGTACACCCTAGATATATTTTCAGAAAAAAATTCTGTCCTCTCTAATAGCTCCTGAATAATCTCCACTACCCATTCCTTAAACTCCCCTCTTTTCAACAGATAGGTGGGAAAGTCCCAGTGTCTCATTTTTATTTCTTTACCCTGTATTTTTATTTTAGTTATTATTGGTACATGATCTGAAATAGTTATTGGGTGCATATCAAGACCTTCAATTAAGTGGACACGTTCCTGTGAAATGTAAATTCTGTCTAGCCTAGCCCAGTTTTTATATCTTTGGGAACAGTATGTAAATTCACTCCAGACTCTTTTTACTAAATTCACATTGTCCGTGCCAAATATTTTCATAAATTTATTCAAATATCTACCCTCCTTTGTTATACTTTCCATTCTGGGTGCCTCAGATACATCTTCAGTGTTGCAAATCACATTCCAGTCCCCAGCTGTAAGTAATATTTCTTGCTGAAAACTGATTATTTCTCCAAGAATTTTCTTAAGCTCCATTATAGCAGTTTTAGGTGGAATATAAATACATGCCAGTGTTATCTTCCCCTCTTGCCAGTAGCCCTTCTTGCAGTTAAGACAAGTACTCCTCTTTTCTTTTATCCCTGGTATTCCACTGAGTAACCATCCTGAAAACCTTTCTTTAATAAATTTGCATATTCAGTTCTTTCTAAGTGCATCTCCTGTAATGTGGCTATTTGCACTCAACATTTTTTAATATTGGTCACTACTCTTTCTTTTTTGTATTTATCTGTGAGACCACTGACATTTAAAGGCATTACAGAAAGCTTCATTGCATTAAAAAGTTATTATTCCCACCTTTGTGTTAAATGTCTTGTTCCAGCTTTTGTCTTAGATGCATATACTGTTTTGACAGGTTAAACTTTTATACAGTTGTTTTTTGTCATATCCATTTGAGCCTATGTCCAGTTTTACAAAATGTTTTGTTTTATTGAAAGCCCTCAAACAAAAAAGCAAACATACCCCCAATACCCCCTAAAATTTATTAACTTAATACTAACACACAAAACTATGTACATCTTCAAATACTGAATTTTTACCCTCCTAATAGGAACAAAAGTCCCAAACTGATGGCCACACTCAGATGCTTGAGTTAACTTAAAAGAAAGGTTAAGCATGTGAAGATACATAGTGCAGCCTTTGTTTCTACTAAGTGCTGATTGTTTTTGTCTTTTTTTATAGCTCTCCCAGCTGGGAAAATCCCATGAATGCTTTCAGAGAACATTATTTCCTAGCCAATTTCTCTCCTAAGTTTTTTCCTTCAGCCAGTTTCTCTTTATCAGTTTGTCTCCATGGAGACACGAGAGCCAGGCAGCCAGTTTCTCTTTATCATATCGTTTCCATGGATGGAAGAAGAACAGCTGCAGAATTGCTTTTGAGCATACATGTACAGTGGATATAAAAAGTGTACACACTCCTGTTAAAATGTCAGGTTTTTGTGATATAAAAAATGAGACCACAATAAATCTTTTCAAAACTTTTCCTACCTTTAATGTGACCTATAACCTGTACAATTCAATTGAAAAACAAATCTGTTAGGGGAAAAATATAAAAAATGTACAATAAGCTGGTTGCATAAGTATGCACACCCTTAAACTAATACTTTGTTGAAGCACCTTTTGATTTAATTACAGCATTCAGTCTTCTTGGGTATACACCTGTCATCAATTAAAGAGACTTGTCTTCTCTTTCGGCTGTTCCCTTTAGGGGTCGCCACAGCAGATCATCTGTTTCCATTTCTTCCTGTCCTCGGCATCTTGCTCTGTCACACCATCCACCTGCATGTCCTCGCTCACCTCATCCATAAACCTTATCTTAGGCCTTCCTCTTTTCCTTTTACCTGGCAGCTCCATACTTAGCATCCTTTTACCAATATACCCAGCATCCCTTCTCAGCACATGTCCAAACCAACGTAATCTTGCTTCTCTGGCTTTGTCTACAAACCATCCAACTTGAGCTGACCCTCTAATATACCGATTCCTAATCCTGTCCATCGTAGTCACACCCAGTGCAAATCTTAACATCTTTATCTCTGCCACATCCAGCTCTGACTCCTGCCTTTTTGTCAGTGCCACCGTCTCCAACCCATATAAAATGGCTGGTCTCACTACCCTCTTGAAGACCTTCCCTTTCATTCTTACTGGTACCAGCCTGTCACAAATCACTCCTGACCCTCTTCTCCACCCATTCCACCCAGCCTGTACTCTCTTCTTCACCTGTCTTCCACTCTTACTATTATTCTGAACTGTTGATCCCAAGTATTTAAATTCATCCACCTTCACCAACTCCACTCCCTGCATCCTCAAAATTCCTCTATCCTTCTTCTCATTCACACACATATATTCTGTCTTAGTCCTGTTGACCTTCATTCCCCTCCTCTCTAGGGCATATCTCCACCTCTCTAGGGTCTCCTCAACCTGGTCCCTACTCTCACTACAGATCACAATGTCATCTGCAAACATCATAGTCCACGGGGCCATTTGTCAGATCTCGTCTGTAAACCTGACAGTCACCATTCCAAATAAGAAAGGGCTCAGAGCTGATCCTTGATGTAATCCCACCTCCACTTTAAATGCACCCGTCGCTCCCACTGCAGACCTCAACTCTGTCACACTACCCTCGTACATATCCTGTACCACTCTTATATACTTCTCTGCCACTCCTGACTTCCTCATACAATACCACAACTCCTCTCTAGGCACCCTGTCATATGCTTTCTCTAAGTCCACAAAGACCCAATTCATCTCCTTCTGACCTTCTCTGTATTTCTCCATCAACACACTCAGAGCAAACACTGCATCTGTAGTGCAATTACAATCAGTTTAATTAAATTATTAATTTAATTATTTATCAATTAAAGAGACACTGATTAACCCAAATAAAGTTCAGCTGTCCTAGTAGGATTTTCCTGGCATTTACTCAGTTGCATGCTACAGAAAAAGCCATGGTTCACAGAGAGCTTACAAAGCATCAAAGGGATCTCATTGCTGAAAGGTATCAGTCAGGAGAAGGGTACAAAAACATTTCCACAGCATTGGATATACCATGGAACATAGGGAAGACAGTTATCAAAAAGTGGAGAAAGTATGGGACAACAGTGACATTAAAAAGAACTGGACATCCCTCCAAAATTGATGAAAAACAAGACTAAAACTGGTCAGGGAGGCTCCCAAGAGACCTACAGCTACACTGAAGGAGCTGTAGGAATTTCTGGCAACTACTGGTTGTGTACTAGATGTGACAACAATCTCCCATATTCTCCATATGTCTGGGCTATGGGGTAGGGTTGCAAGACAGAGGCCTTTTCTTACACAGAAAAACATCCAAGCCCGGGTAAAATTTGCAAAACAATACATCAAGTCTCCCAAAAGCATGTAGAAAAATGTGTTATGGTCTGATGAGACCAAGGTTGAACTTTTTGGCCACAATTCCAAAAGGTATAATTGGTGCAAAAACAACACTTTGCATCACCAAAAGAACACCATCCCCATGGTGAAGCATGATGGTGGCAGTATTATGCTTTGAGGTTGCTTTTCTTCAGCTGAAACTGGGGCTTTAGTCAAGGTGGAGGGAATTTTGAACATTTGAAAATACCACTTTTGGCTCAAAACCTTCAAGTGTCTGCTAGAAAGCTGAAGAGGAATTTCACCTTGCAGCACAACAATGACCCCAAGCATACACCCAAATCAACAAAAGAATGGCTTCACCAGAAGAAAATTAAAATTTTGGAATGGACCAGCCAGAGGTCAGATCTAAATCCAATAGAAAATCTGTGGGGTGACCTGAAGAGGACTGTGCACAAGAGATGCCCTGAAAGTCTGACAGATTTGGAGTGCTTTTGCAAGAAAGAGTGGCAAATATTGCCAAGTCAAGATGTGCCATGCTGATAGACTTCTACCCAAGAAGACTGAATGCTGTAATTAAATCAAAAGTTTCTTTAACAAAGTATTAGTTTAATGGTGTGCACACTTATGCAACCAGCTTATTGTTCATTTTTTTTATTTTTTATATTTTTCTCCTAACATATTTGTTTGTTTTTCAATTGAATTGTGCAGGTTATAGGTTACATTAAAGCTGGAAAAAGTTTTGAAATAATTTATTGTGGTCTCATGTTTTTATATCACAAAAACCTAGCATTTTAACAGGGGCATGCAAAGTTTTTATATCCACTGTAAGTCACTTGTGCTGAGAGCAGGTCTTTCTGTATCAGGGCAGACTTACACTCTGTACAACTCTTTTGGAATCTGGCCTAATTTCTCATTTATTGGTACTAAGGCATTTATTCAAACCTCCTTTTTATAATAACTATTTACTCTATTTATCTTTAAACATTACAGCTACTTTACAGTCCCATGGCAGATTATTAGACATAGTACCTCAACCAGCTTATTGTACATTTTTTATTTTTTATATTTTATCCTCTAACAGATTTGTTTGTTTTTCAATTTAATTGTACAGGCTATAGGTCACATTAAAGGTGGGAAACGTTTTGACATGGTTTATTGTGGTCTCATTTTTTTGTATCACAAAAACCTGACATTTAACAGGGGTGTGCACACTTTTTATATGCACTGTATGTTGTAGAAAAAAAGCCTCATAATATTCAATATTCTTTTTCATTTACTTCCTTACTCTTAAAACTTGTTACTAAACCAATCTAAGGTCCTTAATCCAGTCGTTTTCCCATGAAGAATGAAAAAAGCTCATTAATTTTTATTTTTTCATGCTGTTTTTAACCAGACTTTTTTCTTTGCATTGCCTGCATTTCTTAAAACTGAACAAGAAGAGGGTGAGAAGGGAGAAAGAAAAGAAAAAAAGAACAGCAGTACCTGTTTACAATCCCCATTACACTTAAAAATAACTGAGAAAACTTGACTTTATAGCATGCAAAGAAAACCATACACCACAAAAATAGTGCTAGTAAAAAAATGTATTTACTTACAGTTGACTTTCTCCCTCCTCTTCTCCTCCCCAAAGCATTTTTTGAACATTAATGACATGAAGTAGGGCATGTGCTTTAGCATCCCCCACAAGTCCAACAGATTTTCTTGTTTTGTCATATTTCACATATATAAGTATTGCATTGTAATCCCACATTGTTACTAATTTTATTACTGATCATCTCCATTTCTCATATCCTGTATCTGCTTCATTTCCAACTTGCTCTCGATTCTTCTAGTCAATTCTCATGCTCCCTTCCTTTACTCCAACATTTTCCATTGAAACATTGGAAAACATTTCACAGGCACACTACAGTCTCTTTGTGGTCTTTATTACCAGAAAAACAAAAAACAGAATCTCTTTCTGTTTCATAGCTGACTTTTTGTTGGACAAACTTTTATTTCATTCTTAGTCTGTACTTCATCCAAAAATTATTTTGTCCCTCCAGGGAAGAACACTGAAGACAGCTCGGTACAGTAATTTGAATCTCACACCTGCGTCTCAACATTCCCTGAATAGTGGAATATATTTGCTTCTCTTCCACCTGGTGTACAATGAGTAATCATTCTCCACAAACACTCTGCTGTCTCCCACTTCTAGTACTTTGTCCTTCTGCCACAGTTTTGTCAAAGTCAGCTCCTTCTGGTGGTAGGATTGCACGTTTACTATTAAATGTCTAGGTTGCTTTCTCATAGCCAGGTTTGAAGCATAAACACGATGTGCCTTTTCAACTAACAACTCCTGCTGTGGAATACCAGTCTGGTTTGCTTATTCGTGCTTTCATAAAATTAACGCAGTCTGTTCCTTCCAGCTTCTCTGGTGTAGCTGAAATGATCAGGTTTTCCCTAATTCTTTTATTTTTTTTTTAAACAGCTCTTCCTGAGCAGTCTCATTTTCAGCCATGCTTTTCTTCATTTCAACCTCTGATTTTTGCAGCTTTATCATCTCATCTGAATATTTGTTTAAAGCTTCCATTTTTCCAGCCTTTTGTTGTTTATGTTGATATACTCCAGTGTTTCATTTATTTTAACCAGGTCTGTGTACAGTTTTGTAGGTTACTGGAATTCATGTCTGGAGGTTGCATTGCTTTTTGCTGAGCAGCTGCAGAACTTTCCGCAGTCAGTGTTTCTTCCTCACTTGGTGTAGCTGATTTTGTTTCCAGGTCTTATGCATTTCTTTTTCCCTGGCATCCACACAGTAAACTTACTAGCTAGTTATTTAAAATTACCCATAAACACAAAGTCTACTGGCCTTCTCTGCTGAGTTTGTTTTCACACTGGGAGAATTAGAATTAAGTTGTTAGTGCACAGCCATCTTGAAAGTCCCATCTGAGCAGTGTGCTTTGAGTGAAATGTACAAGGAACATTGTCATTAACTTTTAAATGCGAACTGGTAAACAGTTTAATGTAAATAAATGAAATTTGTAACTGTGGGAAGTGAATAGTTATACAAGTAATTGCCTGTCACAATTTAGTTTGTTAACGTAAGGATAGCTAGTGCACTTTTTCTTAAGGATAAAAGTTAAAGTTGTTTGTCACATTTGGTAAGAATAGATATAGGTTAAGAACAGGTAGAAGTCTCTGTAGTTGGAAACAAGGGCTGTAACATGTGCTTTTAGTATGGTTACCCTAAATTTCAAATAGATAAGCTGTGCTGGCTGTGTTACCTAAAGAGGTTAAAGACCCTTCAGACTCACTTTATCTACAGCCGTTACATTTTTAAACCATGATTATAAAGTGATTATAACAAAGGTATTACTGAAATTGATAGATATATAGTAGTGTGGTTTTGTGGAGGGGGAAGCAAATATTTGGTAACATTAATAGAACAGTGATGATGCTAGGGGAAGCAGAGTACAAGAAATCAATGCTGTTATTGGTGAACCTTGATGAAGAGAAGGCCCTGTGTGGAGTCAGCTGTATTTTATGAGTAGGACAATGGTAGCGTTTTTGTTCCCTGAGAAAGTTTGTGTGTGTCTTTCGGCTTTTCCCTGAGAATGTAATAAGACTAATAAGGAGGTTATATGAAGGGGATAAGGAAAGAAGTATGGTGGAAGAGTTCCTCTCTGACGATATGTGTTTAAGTAGAGAAACAGGTAGGGATGTTTTCCTTCCCCACTGATATTTGCTTTATATTTAAAGCTGTTAGTAAAGAAAATAAAGTATTTACAAATTCAAAGATGCAACCATTATGGTACTCAAGAAATGTTAGTTTTATTTGTAGGAGGATATTATTCTGTATGTATTGAATCCAGAAGGGGGCAGGTTTGTGTTGTGGAGCATTTTGAGACAATTTCAAGCCTTTTGGAAATGTAAAATAAATAAAGATAAAAAAGGTGATAGCAGTAAACTATGTATCCATTCATGAACTGATTCAGTAGTACCCATACTTAATGTGGATATGATAAGATGGAGTATTTATATGTATGAATTAAAATGGTTTCTGTTATGGCAGCATATGTGGGAAGAAACTAAACAAAATATAAAAAATAAGAGAAATTGGAAGCTCATGATTATGGATATGGGTAGTGAGATGCAAACAGTGAAAATGTTTTAGCCCCTTAGTCTTATGCGCAGATCAGGCATTTTTATCTACCAGAGGAGATGTTTTAGATGATAAGCAATAAAGAGTTGAGGGAATTTATTTGGGGGGAGAGAAGGCAAAAGTTAAGCGGGATAATGTAATTCTCCCCATAGAACAAGGTAGTTTAGGGTTACTTGATTTGAAGAAGTACTTCAGAGGGTATGCAGTTAAGGCTGATGTATGTATAGCGCAAGCAGAAGGCTATAAATCAAATGATGAAATGGGGGGGCAAGGTAGCTCATAAGATAAGGAGAGGCTAGGATGTTGGATACAAGTCCTTTAGAACTACACACATATATACATTTATAAAGTAAAGTCAAGAACTAACTAGTGCAGGAATGGAGATGGAAGATTTTGCTAATGGGTATGTCTGGTAGTAGAGTTTTAGAAAACAGGCAAGATGGAACTGGAGTTTACTGGTAGAAATTTGCAAAGGAGCCAAAATGTTGGAAGCAAATAACTCTGGAGAGAAAAGTAAAAGAGAGGGATGAGGCTAAGCAGAAGTCTGGACCACATATTAGAGACTGCCTTCTCTATCAGAGATTGATAACAGTATAGACAGAGAGAAAGGAACAGAGGAGTGAATGTGAGAGACCAGCTCTGATAGAGTTTTTAGTTGAGTGAGTGTAAAGCAGAAACTGCTGTTAAAAGGGGGATAATTATTATGGTGCATAAAGTATTGCATGATAACTGTAAGAATCAATCCACTGAGATTATAAAACATTGGTAAAAGAGAATGGAGAGACATTTTATAAAGGAACAATGGGAAGAAATTTATAAGGCTCCCAGGTATGTAGCAAAGTCTAGAAGGTGTAGACTTTTGCATGGGTATGTTTGCTTAGATACTTTTATACCCCAAGTAGACTTCAGTTGATTTCCGTTAGGTAGATAGCAAATGCTGGAGGTGTGATGAGGTAGAGAGAGGTAATTGAGAACATGTTTTTTGTAATGTAACGAGTTGGATGAGTTTAAAAATTCCCCAAGACTTTGACAGAAATGTTGGGGGAACAAATAGCTGTAACTAAGACAATGATTCTTTGAGCTGGGAAATGGGAATACATTTCCTAATCATAGTAAGAGCTTATTAAGTCTAATGTTACTACCTGCCAAAAAAGTGACTATTAGAAAAGTGAAACTGATCTAAATCATCTCTAATTGAAATACTAAATATTGTAAAGGAGATAAAAGAACTGGAAAGTGGAATCTTTAAAAAGCAGAATGGGCAAATTTCACAGAAACAAATGGAATTTGTAGGAACAATATGTACAGAATAATGCTCAGGAGAAGCGAGATTAAAGGGAATGCAGGAGCTGAACAACTTATGTAGTGTGGAGTGAATGAAAACTGCTAAAAAGAAGACATGTCTATATACTGCAGAATAGTAATGGAAGCTGTTTTTACAGTTTTTTTCTTTTCAATTAGCATATATACCTTTGTTGCAAATTAAAATGTGGTAACTTGTGTGACAGTGTGAGGTATTGCCTGCTATGTCAGGAGAAGTAGGGCAGTAGATGTGTAACATATGCCAGCACAGCTAGCTGGAATTTTGTAAAGAATTATACGTCTTGTATAACAAACTGATTTGTACAGATGCTTGTGTTGAAAAGTGTATTTGTAAAGCTGCTTGTATTAAAAATGTATCAACAGTGTGTCCTGCTGGACAGAAAAGAAATATACATGCATATCAGATTGACTGTGTTGTAACTGATTAAATGTATGCGTTTTAGCAGAGGATACTGGAAGAGAAGAGGTTAATCTCAGTTCAGCTAACTTTGAAAAATAGTAAGAAATTAAATTACTTAATTTAGGCCTTAAAGATTGGTATGTTACAGTTCTTATTGCAGCCAGAGACAAAATGTCTGGGAAAACAAGTACTAGGAAGCCTTTTGTATTTGACTCTAGCAGGGAAGTAATTGCTACTCTGGAAGAGTGGAAGTGTTTATGGTTTTATGACTTAAAGAAGCTGCAACAGATCTCAGCAATCTCTATGTGTATGTATTATTGACACACATGCTAAATCCTGGCAGCTTCTAGCCTGGGGGGGTAACATGGTAACTGAAGTCAGATGAGCAGATGTATGTGATGTCATTTTGTAATTTGTCACTGAAATTATGTTATCTAATACTGGATGAAACTGAAGTCACAGAGCAGTCTGTCTTTGGAACCTGATAAAGAAGGATCCCTCACCTACTTCATCTTGCCTTGCTCTAGTAAGTGACTGGGGAATAGTAATTCTTTAGATCAGTCAGGAAAATGTAGTGAGATTAGTTAAATACTGATGTGAAGTTGTTCAGTCTCGCTGTACATTCTTTACTGGTGCTATACGGCCATTTGCAAAGCTCAAGGTTTACCAGTAGCTCGAGACTAAGCCCCTTATCCCATGATGCACTGCTGGAATTACCTCAGATCTAGTTTGCCATGGCACGGATCTCAGTGGTTCCAGTTCGCTCGAGCCAATTTTGAACAAAAAAACACGTTTTTCTCAAGTTATTCAAAATTTTTTCATATTACTCAGTAGATTAGTCTTATAGTAGTTTCTGTAGTTTCTATAAGATTCCCTACCCTTGTGTGCCTTTTGAATAGTTAGCTTAATTAGTGGCCTCGTGTTTGGCCTGGTTGTTTAGAGTGTGTGTTTTCTATATTATTGTAGTTGTTTCCTTAATAATGTAGATATTTAGAGATAAAGTTATACATATTTAGCCAGTGTTGGTCCCTTTTTCTCCAGGTCATTGTTTAGAGTGTGTGTTTTCTATATTATTCTAGTTTACCACCTGTTTTTTAGGCGTGTTCACTTGAGCCTAAGTGTGGGTTTTTGTGATATAACTGACTACTACTTTTAGGCTGTATTTAGTCTTGTGTGGCTTTGTTTCTAGTGTTAAGCCTAAAGGATTTTCTTGGGATATGTCTGAGGATAAGGACAAACACCCAAAGTCTGGATTCAAGAAATGTCCATACTGCGGGCAAAAGATGTCTGTGACCAATGGGCACGTTCAGTGCGTTTATTGTTTAGGTGCTGTGCATTTGCATGAGTCCTGCAGTATTTGCCACTCCTTTTCCTCGAGGGTATTATTGGAGATGAAAAGGAAGCTTGTTGATTGAGGCTTGCTGAAGCATCCTTTTGCCAAAGCTCTGAGTGACCAGGATGGGGTCAGCAAGTCCTCCAAGTCTTCCAAATCTTCAGGAGACTCCAAGGTTTCTAAAAAGTCTAAGAAAATGAAGGATTCCAGGACATCGGCTCCACAGCTCTCGGAGCCGAGTGTCTCCTTCTTTCAGGAGCTGGCTCACAGTTTTAGAGCTGGTCTCTGAGATACCTACATCTCCACTGCTTCAGTCGGCACAGTCGGTACATTCCTGTAGGTCTTCTGTCAGCCTCTTGGAATTGGATATGGACCGATTGGTGCAGAAGCTCTTACGGGCACCAAGCCTTGCTAAATTGTTGTTGGCTCCGACACTAGCATCAGAACCGAAGACCACCACCCCTGATTTGACTGCTCCTTCTCTGAGCCATACCGGACCTTCGGAGCCAGAGGGGGCCGACCTACTGATCGTGGAACCTTTGGAGCCGAGACCTGCTCCATTGTCATGAGTTCCATCTACTCTGATGTCCTCAGTACCAACCAAGGACTCTAAGAGCTGACACTCTCCTGTCGAGTCCGGGGAGGATAGTTGCACTGACTTGTCAGTGCCGACTCTTCCTCTCGGGGCCTCGGCTTGGATGAGCTCTGCTCCTACCGCTGGCTTGGAGCCCACGGCCTAGGTGCGGGAGGGGCTGGTGGTTCCTTTGGGTCCATCGACTCCTTATTGGAGCCGTGATACCTTCAAAGCCATGAGGAGAGCCTTGTCCCCAAAGACATCCTCAACACCAGGTCTGGCCTCTTCTTCACCCAAAGTGACTGTGTCTGCTTCTGCTTTAATCATCCAGGCCAAGCGTAAAGACCCTGAGCCTCAGGTAGCCCCACAGCGCCCCTTGCTCTTCTGAGACCTCTCCAGAGGCTCCCACTGATGAGGTCCCAGGAAGAGATTATGCAAGAGAAGACACTTGGACTCCCCACAGGAGTCTTTGACATCTGACACTGACTTGGATGAGTCAGAAGGGTCCCCACGATCCCCCTCTGAGGATATCTCCTTTGCGGAGATACTCAAGATCCTTAGGCAGAGGGGTGATTGGCAGTCCAAAAGCCCTACTGAGGACGAGTCAGTTTTCCTGAAGGTTTTCGGGTCTCAACCTTCCACCTCTTGGATGTCTCCGCCCTTCAATGAGCTCATGCAGCTGGTCTCTCGGAGGGCGTGGGAGTCCATGGAACCTGTCCCTCGGAGGCCTAATAAGTTCATTTCTGCCCCCGTAGATAAAGCCTTTTTGTCCAAAGGAGTCCCTGTTGATGCCATGGTGGTGGTGGTGGCCACCAAAAAGGAAATGTCTGAGACTTCCTCGTCGATCCATCCTCATAACAGAGAGTCCAGGATCATGGATCGATATGGAAAAAGCATGTTTAGTTCAGCGACTTTTTCACTCCGATCCCTGAACTATTTGACCCATTTCACCAGACTGCAAAGAGATCTCCTTAAGAAGTTGGGAGATGCTCTTCAGGGTACTGTAGCTGCAGGGGCTTCCGACAAAGTTGCCGCCCAGCTTGCTACCCTAAATTCCATTGTGAACTCATCCATGCATCTCATATATGCAGCCGATGGGACAAGTAGGGCAGCGGGTACAGGAATAGCACTAAGAAGACATTCCTGAATGCGCTTGTGCTCCTTCGCGGAGCCCTTTAAGTCTTCATTTGTCAACACCCCTTTTGATGGCTCATCTCTCTTTGGGCCCAAAGTGAAGGAAACTCTGACCAGGTGTGAACAGGAGGGAAAGACTCTGTGTGCTGTCGGAGTCCGTTTTTACACCCCTACTCGGCTTTACCCCAATTCCAAAGGGGAGGGAAAATGTGGTTCCGAAAAGCCCAAGGAGCCTTTCAAGATACACGTGGTGAACCCCCCTCTAGAGGCAGAGGAGGGGGTCATAATGGAAGATGCTGCCCTCTCGACAGAGGGGGTCCGCAACACCAGGATGACAGAGATCACTTCTCTGGCCAACCCTGTCAGTGCTCCTGACAGGAGGCCCGGCTATCCTGTTCTGGAGGCAGTCGGGGGTCACTTATCTTTGTACCCAGATGCCTGGCAAGATACAACAAATGACAGCTGGGTACAAAGTATCATTTCCAGAGGGTATTACATACCGTTCTCCACTCCACCCACACCCGCAAGGAGAATCCCAGATGTTCCACCCAGTTACAGGGAACAAGAAACTATAGAGGTCCACAAGTTGCTAGAAAAAAGTAATCCAGCCAGTCCCAGCAGACCAAACAGGATCCGGAACTTACTCAAGATTCTTTTTGGTTCCAAAGAAAACGGGACTGGAGACCTGTTTTGGACCTCAGCAGACTCAACCAATTTGTGAAGAAAGAGAAGTTTGGGATGGTCACACTACAGTCTATCCTTCCCTTTTTAGGGAAAGACAATTGGATGTGCTCGATAGATCTCAAGGATGCGTACTACCACATAAAAATGTCCAGGCCATCCAGACATCATCTGCGTTTCTGGCTGGGAGCCAATCATTATCAATTTCAAGCCCTGCCCTTTGGTCTTACTACAGACCCCAGAGTGTTCACCAAATGCATGGCAGTGGTCACGGCGTACCTGAGGCATCTAGGATTCCAGGTGTTTCCATACCTCGACGATTGGCTCCTTACCTCCACCACCAGGCATCAACTGATTCAGGCAAGGTAATACACTCTGACGCTCTGTAGTCACTTAGGTATTACAGTCAACTCAGAAAAGTCTGCCTTGTCGCCATTGCAGCATATCGTCTTTATAGAGGTTGAGTTAGACACTTCAACCTCCACTCTGTGACTACCAATCGAGAGGGTCTTTCTTCTTCACCAGCATATCAGCTCATTGGTGTCGAAGGACAGAGCACCAGCAAGAGAAGTTTTAAAAGTATTGGGTTTGATGGCGGCAGCGATCTTGGCCATGCCATTAGCAAGGATGCATATGCGGATCCTTCAATGGCTGCTGTTCACTCAGTGGTCTTATCAGGAACTTCCAATTAATCACATGATTTTAATTACAAACTCTTGCAAGAGAGAGATGTCCAGTGGTGGTTGACGTCTCTTCATGTAACCATAGGACGCCCCTTTTACTACCCCCTCCAGTAGCCACTGTGACCACGGATGCTTCCCTGATAGGGTGGGGGGGGGGCATTTTCAGGGAAAGACTGCCCAAGGCACATGGAGGGACCAAGAGCCACATCTGCATATCAATGTTCTGGAGATGAGAGCAGTACTTCTGGTGTTGCAGCACTTTCAGGACTCTCTTCCTGTAGGGACAATTGCAATTCAGACAGACAATATGTCGGTGGCTTGGTACTTGAACAAGCAAGGTGGGACCAAGTCTTACCCCCTTTGTCGAGAAGCCCTCAGTGTTTGACAGTGGGCTGTCTCCTCCCAGCGCTTTCTGTTGGCAACGCACATCCCGGGGAGATCCAACGTGACAGCAGACAAACTGAGCAGGGCAATCTTGTTGCCACACGAGTGGTCCCTCAAACAAGAGATTGCGGACAGGATTTTTCACAAATGGGGCCAGCCTTGCTGTGATCTTTTTGCCAGTCACATCAACACAAAATGCAGAAGCTACTTTGCCCTGATTCCCCCTCCGGGAGAACCCCGAGAGACGCACTCATACACGATTGGCCCCCGGGTCTCCTCTCTGCATTTCCTCCAATCCCGCTAATACCCAGACTTTACAGAAAGCAAAGTCACTAGGCAGGACTATCCTTCTTATAGCCCCTCATTGGCCTCTGCAGATTTGGTTCCCATTTCTTCATCATCATCTCTTGGAGGATCAATGGATTCTGGACCCAGTTCCGGACCTTCTGACACATCCGTCAGGGGACCTCCATCCTTCCTTGCAGTCACTGAAGCTAACAGCCTGGCTGCTCCAGTTCCCCTCATAGCCAGGCTTCATAACCTTTCTAATGAGACAAGGCAGATCCTCTTGTCTTCCCATAAGCCATCCTCTAGAAGATTATATCTTAGTAAGTGGAAGAGATTTTCCATATGGGCCTCTAAGCAGAACATTGATCCTTTTCAAGCCCCCTTGACATCCATATTAGAATTCTTGACTATGGTCTTTAATAAAGGAGCTGCAGCCACTACAGTTCGGGTCCAGTTGGCTGCTAGATCTAACTTTCATCTTGGAGTTGACAGAATAAACATTGTCCCACAAGTTGTCCAAGGCCTTTCTCAAAGGAACCTTTCACATGAGGCCTCCGGTGAAAACTCCTTATTCTCCTTGGAACCTAAACTTTATGCTATCTCGTATAATCCTTCCACTGTTTGAACCAGCATCATCTTGTGATCTCAAGTTTTTATCATGGAAAACCATATTTCTAGTAGCTATTACTTCTGCCCGCAGAGTGTCAGAACTTCATGCCTTATCTATCAGCCCTCCTTATTTGGTTTTTCATGCTGATAGAGTATCTCTTAGGACAAACCCCTCCTTTTTGCCCAAAGTTTGTTCGGAATCTAATATCAACCAAATCATTGAGTTGCCAGTCTTTTTCCCTAACCATTCCAATAAACTTGAGTATATGCTTCACAAACTTGACTTTCACAGACAGCTCAGATATTATTTGGACAGAACAAAAGATATTTGAAAATCAGACCAGCTCTTTGTGTTTTTCTCTGAAGCCAGGAAAGGTAGACCAGTGGCTAAAACAACGCTTTTAAAATGTCTGATTGTATCACCTTTGTTTGTTCAGCTGCTAATATGCCCTTACTACACAAGATTAAAGCTTTATTCTACCAGAGCAACCTCTACATCATCTGCATTCCAAGCCAAATTGCCCCTTGATAACATTTGTGCTGCAGCCACTTGGTCTAAACCTCATACCTTTATCACTCATTACAAAGTTGATAAGGCCTCCAGGGACAGGGCTTCCTTTGGGTCTACGGTCCTGAAGAATGTACTCCCATAAACCAACTGAGAGTGAGGGTGCTAGGCACACTACCCATCAGTAAAGAATGAACGGCGAGATTGAACAACTTCACATTAAGAAGTTATGTACTCACCATAACGTTCCATGTGAGTTGTTCCATCTCGCCTTCATTCTTATGTCCCTCCCTCCATCCTCCACCTGGCTGATAGTTGACCTAGAGGCTGGTCTCATCATGGTTACTCAATTCTTCTTCCTCTCTATGGGAGGGTAGTTCTCTTACATGGATGTAGTACACGCAGCAAACAAGATCTGAGGTAATTCCAGCAGTGCATCATGGGATAAGAGGCTTGGTCTCAAGCTACTGGTAAACCTTGAGCTTTGCAAACGACCGTATCGGAGCCGATAGATCGGCTCTGAACCCATCAGTAAAGAATAAGGCGAGATGGAACAACTCAGATGGAACGTTATGGTGACTACATAACTTCTTATTTTCTGTATCTGCGTGAATCTATTTGTCTGTGTTATTTTAATATTTCCTGTGCTTGAAGCTATTGTTTATTGTAACTAGATATTGTGTATTTTCATGTTCTTTTATTATTGCATATATTTAAACATTTCATTGTGGTTGGCCCTTTAGAGAATATTTTAACCTTTGAGAGTACTTATATCCATTTGGTGACCCTGTGGCCACTCCTGAAAGCGTTACTGCATTGGTCAAACACTAACATTGGTATTAATATTAATTTCAGTCAGTATAATTGGGTACCCTTGTAAGAGTCTTAGAGTAGCTGGCTTTGGAGTGTTTGGTGGCAGTAACTACCATATAGTCTGGGCAGAAGGGGCATAGCTAGTAAATCTATGCCAGCTTTTCCCAGGTGTGTGTGTGTGTGTGTGTGTGTGTGTGTGTGTGTGTGAGAATCACATCTCAAGGAGTGTGCATGTCAGCAGCTTGGAGCAGGGACATGAAGCACTGGTTTCACAGAGAGAGTGGTGGAGGACTTGGCTTGGACACTCAGCTGAGGACTCAACTCTACAGCTGTGCCAGTGTGAGTCTTATTTGGGATCTGGAGAGGGAAAAACCAGCCCCCGGACTGTGTGTGTTCCTTGTGTGCTCTTAAGGGAAATTGTGCTTGATGTAGAGAGCTGCATCTGGAAATTCTGGAAATACTGGGTATATCCATTTTTGTTCCAAGTGAAAGTCTCTCTCCAGTGTCAGTGGTGAGGATTCATGCTCCTTGATTACTGGCCCAGAGTGAGGATGTCACAACTTAATAAGAGATCCGTAAGGTAAGTCTCTGTATTATTTGATTCTGGTTATTTATTGGCACTGTGCTTCATTGCTGTCATTTACTTCTTTTAACACTTTCATCAGGCATGTGATTTCAGTCAAGTGAAGATGAAGACTGTCTGTGTTACCAAAATGAACTTTGTATCCATTAATTAGTTTATTGTACACATTATTTTACTTATGCAGCTAAAAGTGTGATTTTTAGTATTTGCATACTTTTTTGTAAACTAGCTAGAACAGACTTTACTGTGTAGTGTTACTTTCATTATGTTTTAGATAAGGTCTGTTTTATATAACTTTGCCTGGTACTCAATTGCGACTAGTCATTAGAGAGAGTAGGTCAGTGGTGCTATAATGTGGAACTGCATACTGAATTACTTCTTTCCTTAAACAAAAGAGCAGCAGGTATATATATATATATATATATATATATATATATATATATATATATATATATATATATGTGTGTGTGTGTGTGTAAATATTATATATATATATATATATATATATATATATATATTATATATAATATATATTATATATATATATATGTATATACATATATGTGTGTGTGTGTGTATGTATATATATATATATATATATATATATATATACATATATATACATATGTGTGTGTGTATATATATATATATATATATATATATATATATATATATATATATATATATATTCAGTAAAATGCATAATAGGGGTTGTTGTTTAGTAAACTGTATTTAGGTGAAGTGCAAGCATGTGGGTTTTTTAGCTGCTAGAAGAAGCAGCAGTTGGTAAGGTTTTAGTCCGATTTTCTGAGGTAACATGTTTTGCTCTTTTCTGCACCACCAACAGTAAAGTGTAGTTGCTGGCAGATTGTTATTCTGGACAAAAGCATTGTGCAGACCCCTACTTACAGAAGCAAATGATAGGATTTGTTTAACAGAATCTGATCAGCCTTTCAGTGAAGGCCTTGTGGTTGTCCAAAAGCTTGAGTTACTCTAAAACTTGTGTTAGTACCATAAAAGTTATTAAACATCACCACTATATTTCAGCATTTCAGAGTTGTGTATTTTTGGTGAAATTAGTGCTGACAAATGAGCAAGAATGGAATTATCACATAGCAACTGTAGATGGTTATAGCTTTCTTTAACTTACAGTGGTCATGTGTAGTGCTTTCTCATTCCACTGATCATTTCCTTGCTATTGTATGGATGTAATGTGCAAAACTGGTCTGCAGTCGGTACTCTGAATTTTATACAGCCCACTGTATTAGAGTTTGACTCCCCTGACCTTGGCCATCAACTTTCTTATCTGAATCACCACTGTCCTCGGTGCTAGAATGTAAGAGACATTCTCCTAAAGAATTTGAAAAAAAGAACATCATTTGCCTCATTTTGAACCCTCCCCCCTTCAGAAAGTTAGCATGATAGATCATGTTTTACTTTGAGGATGACTAATCCATAAACCTGCCCTGGATTGTCTATTTTCCCTGGAAGGCCAACACTGGTTTCATACCAGTACTGGTACTGACATGCAGTGACACTAGACTCTCATTTAAGCAGGACTGATGTGGGCCTACATCAGTTCCTACGCAGCTTCAGAATTGTTAGTCTGTTTTGGTTATGTTTTGATTTGTGAGTGTATTAATCAGTCATTAGGCAGGGAGTGTAACAACAGATCTGAAGTAGTTAACTTCATTCTTTCTGCACATATGGGTATTCGGATCCGATTTGGATCCGAGCCGGCAAAACTTTTACAAGCAACAGCTCCAAGCTCCTCCCCTACCTGTAATACATCACTTCCTACTGACTAACCCCAGATCTCGTTTGCCGCTCTAAGAGTTAGCATTGTGGTCTCTGAGGTCTAAGCAAAGGTGGTAAGGTTTCTCTTTTCAGTACAGTTGGTGTGTGTGTGTGTACCTGTTTCCTTTTTCCTCCCCCTCCATGCGTGGTCATCGTGTTAAAAAAAAAAAAAATGAAAGTTTTTTTCTGTGTAGCTTGGTAGTTTTAGTTCCCACCTAGGCCCCATCCCTTGTTGTGTGTGTGGGCCTTGGGGTTTAGTTACTGTTCCGCTCTTATGACTGAACAGCCTAAAGTTCTTTTTAAAAAATGCACAGAGTGTAGTCACAAACTCTCACCAGCCGATGGCCACAATCTGTGTGTTCTTTGTTTAGGGGTCTCCCACTTGTCAGCCTCCTGCGACATTTGTGCGGGTTTTAACCCCAGGGCCTTGAAAGACCGTCGGGCTAAGCTCGTGGCCAAGGGTTTGCTGTCAGCTTCTGCCCTAGAGTCTGCCTCGGTCTCTGCTCCAGCCAGTGACTTCTTGCAAGCAGGGACTCAACCTCCCGCTCATCCTGCGGCCTCAGATTCGTCCAGAAAGGTAGGGACAAAAGAGAGAGAGGGAGAAGCACCACAAAGAGAGGGACAGGCCCAGGAAAGATCCCCCGACAGGGAGTCTTTCTCCAGCCCCCTCTTCTAAAGTCCCCAAGTCCTGTTCTCCTCAGCTCCACTTTCCCCATTTCTCGCCAGAGCCGATGGGAGCCCTCAGAGCTGAGACACTCCCCTCAGATCCAGCCAAAACCCGCTTCAGTCACTTCTTCGTCAAGGCCGACTCAGAGCATCTCCGACCTTGACATGGACAGGCTGATGAGGAGGTTCATCCAGAATCGGATTCAGATGGGGGTCTTACCAGGTCCATCTCCCATTGGAGAGGGTCCTTCTACAGCTCTCTTTCACCCAATCTCTCCTTCTCCGATCCAACCCGATGCTTCGGGGTTCTCGGATCCGAGGCCCTTTGGAGCTGTTGGCTCGGTGTCGACTGTTCTCATTTCCTTGACACCGGCCGTCACCTTGAGTTCCTCAGATCTGATTTCGGATCCAGGAGACTCTCTGGCCATGGTCAGGGAGTCGGACCCGAGGGTCGAGGTCATTCTCTTTCGGATCCCATCCTTGGTGCCCAGACTACCCTGCCTTCGGCTCCGATCCCTGCTTCGGACCCGGGGAGGGCCTCTTCCTTATGAGTTATGGAGGTGGGCTCTCCGTCGGCATTCAGGGCAGTGGAAAGTGTTCTCTCCCTGGGATTTAGACCACAGCTCACCTACTCTGATCCTACCCAGACCTCTCTGTTTTCGGATTCTGCTCCCCTCACCCTGTCTCAGGGACAGCCCGTGCCAAAGCAACCCCAGGTTGTTCCCCTCAGGGAACCCCCGGAGGCTTACGAGTCCTCTTCAGAAAGTCCCACTGGAGAGGAACCTCGTAAACACAAGTGTAAAAGGAGGCACTTGGACTCCCCTGAGTCCATTACCACTGACTCGGACTTAGATGAAGGGGAGGGTTCCCCCAGTTCACCTTCCGAGGACATCTCCTTCGCAGACATTATGGAGATCCTCCGCCAAAGAGGAGGTTGGTCAGCCCCCAAACCCTCTACGGATGAATCCATGTTTCTGGAGGCCTTTGGCGTGGGCCCATCTACTTCCTGGGTTTCCCCACCAGCCGACCCTTTGGTGGACCTCATCACCACTAGAGCATGGAAGGATCCTGACACCATGGAGCCTATACCCAAAAGACCAGACAAAATTCTTTCCCCACCATCAGATAGGCAGGCATGGTCCAAAGGAGCCCCTGTGGACGCTTTGGTGGTTGAAGCTGCCACAAAGAAGGAACTGGCACAGGAGAGTTCCTCGATCCATCCACCAGACAAGGAGTCCAGGTCGATGGATCATTTCGGGAAGCGTATGTACTCGTCAGCGACTTTTTCTATCTGTGCGCTGAATTACTTGGCACATGTTACCCAACTGCAGCGTGATCTTATAAAGGAACTAACTGAGTCGCCCCCGGAGTCTCTGTCACAGCAGGACAAGCAGTCCTTTACTGCGAAGATGACGACACTGAAATCAGTGACAAATACATCTATGCGTCTCCTCTCTGATGCTACGGAGGGAGCCGCTAGAGCTGCTGGTACAGGCATTGCCTTGAGGCGACATGCCTGGATCAGACTGTGTCAATTTGCGGACCCTTTTAGGCGTCTTTTATTAACGCCCCTTTCGATGGATCATCCCTCTTTGGGAAGACAGTACGCTACACGCTCACCCAGAGTGAGAAGGATGGAAAGACTTTGTCTGCCATCGGAATCCGCTTCTCTAACCCCCAGAGATCCTATTCCAGGAACCAAAAGGGGAAAAGAAGATGTGGTTCCGGAAATCACAGTCTCTCCGGGACACTCAGGACTATTCGTCCCCCAGAGGCAGAGGGGGACAAGAACGACGCCGTCCCAGAGGCAGAGAGGGTTCCAGAAACTTCGGGTCTAGGGAACCCTTTTCCGACAGGCCAGCACAGCAACCCTGAGGGGTTGCCCGACTGCTCTACTCTAGAGGCAGTCGGGGGAAGATTCTCCTTACATCCAGCGGCATGGGAGTCCATTACTACAGACCGCTGGGTGTTAAACATCATATCCAGAGGCTATTCTATCCCTTTCATGTCATCCCCCATAGCTCCAGCACACCTCCCAGATGTTCCACCTGATCACAGGGAGGCCGCAGCTTTACAGGTTTCAAAACTGTTACAAAAATGAGCCATCGAACCGGTCCCCCCCGACCAGTCTGGATCAGGCATCTACTCCAGGTTCTTTTTAGTGCCAAAGAAGACGGGGGACCTCAGGCCCATACTGGACCTGTCTGTCCTCAACCTGTTGGTAGAGAAACAAAAATTCTGGATGGTCACTCTACAGTCCATTCTACTGTTTCTAAAAGAATGCAACTGGATGTGCTCGTTAGACCTCCAGGACGCTTACTTTCATATCAAGGTCCACAGAAGCTCCAGGAGGTTTCTGCGCTTCCAGCTAGGGGCCGGTCACTTTCAATTCAGAGCCATACCCTTTGGTCTCACCACAGCCCCCAGGGTGTTCACCAAGGTAATGGCAGTTGTAGCGGCTCACCTGAGACTTCAGGACATTCAGGTATTCCCCTACCTAGACGACTGGCTCTTCGCTGCATCCACCAAATGTCTCTTGTGCCAGGCCCTACACTACTTTCTCGGTCTGGCTCACAAGTTAGGCATCGCGATCAACCTCAACAAGTCCCACCTGGCCCCGGTTCAGGTCATAGACTTCCTCAGGGCACGGTTGGATACTATTCAGTCAAAGATCTTTTTCACCCCAGAAAGGATAGAAAATCTCAGACTCCACGTGTCAGCTATCTCAGAGCACTCTGTAGTCACAGCAGACGATGTTCTCAGGGCTTTGGGTTCGATGGCAGCCTCCATTTCCATTCTCCCTCTTGCACGTTTTCATATGAGAACCCTTCAGTGGAATCTAGCAGTTCAATGGTCCTGGCTAGACCTCCCAATGACTTTCCAAATCCGAATCAATCGGGCATGCAGAATGCCACTCCAGTGGTGGCTTCAGTCATCAGACATACTTGCGGGGCACAGCTTTCTAGCCCTGCCGGCCCAAGCCACGGTGACCACAGACGCCTCCCAGCTCGGGTGGGGGGGCACTTCCTGGGAAGAACAGTCCAAGGTACGTGGTCCCTACTAGAGACCAAGCTACACATCAGTGTCCTGGAGATGAGGGCAGTGCTTTTAGCGTTGAAAGCCTTCCATCCTGTCCTACCTCCAGGGACAGTGGCCATTCAATTAGACAACACGGCAGTAGTCTGGTATATTAACAAGCAGGGAGAGACCCGATCCTACCCTCTTTGTCGCGAGGCCATGAGAGTTTGGGAGTGGGCCATATCCACCAACCGGTTTCTGATAGCAACGCATATCCCAGGACGCTCCAACATTTTAGCGGACAGTCTAAGCTGAGCAATCCTTCTGCCTTACGAGTGGTCTCTAAATCCATCGGTGGCGAAGAGAATCTTCCTCGTATGGGGTCAACCTTGCTGCGACCTCTTCACGTCTCCTTCCAACACAAAGTGCAGCAACTTCTTCGCTCTGATCCCCCCTCCAGGGGATGTTCCAAGGGACGCTTTAGTCCATGCTTGGCCTCCCGGGTTACTTTATGCTTACCCCCCGTTACCTCTGATACTGAAGTTCCTTCAGAAAGCTTGCCAGTTGCAGTGCAAAGTCATTCTCATAGCTCCCTTCTAGCCTCGCCAAATGTGGTTTCCCTTCTTATGGTCTCACCTTTTGGCTCCTCCATGGACTCTAGATCCATGCCCGGATCTACTTGCTCATCCGTTGGGCTTGCCCCTGCCCAACGTGGACAATCTCAAGCTGATGGCATGGCTGCTCCAGTTCCCATGATCATCAGGACTCCCGGACTTTCATCCCCTGTTAAGAACATTCTGGTAGCATCTCTCAAAGCCTCCACTAGGAAACTCTACAGTAGCAAGTGGAGACGTTTTTCTATTTGGGCCTCTCAACGCAATCAGAACCCTTTTACAGCCCCCATTCCAGTCGTTTTAGATTTTTTGGCTGGTCTTTTTCAATCGGGCGCAAGTTCTTCCACCATCAAGGTTCAACTGGCTGCCATCTCTAATTTCCATGTAGGTGAAAATAAGGTTGCTCTGGCCTCTGCCAAATTGTGTAAAGTGTTTCTAAAGGGCACCTTTCTCTTGCAACCTTCAGTTAAAGAGACAGTTCCTCCCTGGGATCTGACTTTAGTCCTTCAAGCATTGACCTCTCCGCCTTTCGAAACTGCCAGTTCAGTCCCTATGAAATTCTTGTCTTGGAAAGACGGCATTCCTATTTGCCATCACCTCAGCTAAAAGGGTTTCAGATTTACAGGCCTTATCCTCCGTGCCCCCCTATTTGATTTTTCACAAGGACAGGGTTTCACTGCGTACAAACCCTTCCTTTCTTCCCAGGGTGTCCTCAGCAGCCAATATTAACCAATCTATAAATTTGCCAGTCTTCTTCCCAAATTTCCAAAATAAAGGCGAATATAGACTCCATTTATTGGATGTCCATAGACAGCTTCGATTTTACCTTCATAGGACTAACCCTACCGAAAGTTGGATCAACTGTTTGTCTTGTTTTCAAAACCATGTTTGGGCAAAGCAGTTTCGAAAGTGTCCTTAGCAAGGTGGATCACTCTTTGTATTGCACAAGTATACAAGGACAAAGGCTTATCTTCTCCTGGCTTACTGAAGGCTCATTCCACTAGATCAATGGCCACTTCTTCAGCTTTCTGGTCAAAAGTACCTTTAGATGATATCTGTGCGGCAGCCCCGTGGGCCAATTCGCATGCATTTATCTCTCATTATAAATTAGATTTGATCTCTAGAGGGAGAGCATCCTTTGGCTCTGCGGTGCTCAGAAATATCCTTCCATAAGGGCCTCCCAGGAATACTAGTAGCTGGGGACTCTGTCCCATATGTGCAGAAAGAATGAAGTTAACTACTTTAGGTAAAGAAGTTATGTACTCACCATAACATTCCATCTGAGTAGTTAGACTTCATTCTTCTGCACCTTCCCTCCCTCCATCCACCTCACTGTTCAGGTCTTATCCTGTTTGGATTGTGGGTTACGTTGCTAGTTAGTGACAGCAAATTCGATCTGGGGTTAGTCAGGAGGAAGTGATGTATTATAGGTAGGGGAGGAGCGTGGAGCTCGGAGCTGATGCTTGTAAAAGTTTTGCTGGCTGGGATCCGAATACCCATATGTACAGAAGAATGAAGTCTTAACTACTCAGATGGAACGTTATGGTGAGTACATAACTTCTTTTTTTCATCAACAATTGTGTGTATGTACTTAATTGTTTCATGTAGGCTGTTTCCTCTGGAGCTTGTTTTTCTCCTTAAATATCCATAAATAAAACAGACAACTTCTATAAAATTCTGTCTACTTATATGGGGCCAAATCATGAAAGAGATATCTCTGAGTATTATGTAAAGTTTAAGAGATACTGGATTAAGGAAGTTTAAAGTTTTGTCTTGCTTCTTAAAAGAAATCACTAACCATGAGGCTCTTTCTTGTTGGTCCTTGATTGGGTGTTTCTTCTCCAGCAGTCAGAATTTGACATTTTTTTGCTTAAAAAAAGTCATACATTTGATGATGCATACCTGTACAGAAGCATGCTATGATATAATGTGTATATGTATCCGCCACACCTGTCATTTCTTTTTGCTGCTTGTACATTTCAGGTAATGACCCTTTCCTTTTGTGAAAAAGTCCTGCATTTTCATTCGTAACATGTCCATGTGACCAGCAAATTATCAGTCAACAGCCATGCTGACTTTACTTTTACTGTCTCAGGGAATTGCAGAACATTGCCAGCAACTACAAAAATCTCAGGTTTGTTCCAACTACTTGACTCTTACGGAAAGTGGTTGCAGTTGCGAGTGCATCCAATGGCCATAGGCAGGTCCTCCTTGCAGCCACAGGTATAAATTAGGGTATCTCCACAAGGACAAACTTTTGGAGAGCATGTTTGAGCCTGTACTTCATCAGAGTTAAGTCCAGGGTCTATTTTATCCTCTGGACCTTCCTGCAATGAGCTTGCAGTTGATTAGCAAGAGCTCACACCTCAGCCAGTCTTTACTTTGGGTGAGAAATCTGGTATTGGAAGAGGTGCAGCTTTGACATTCCTGCCTTCACTGATGGATCTTATACAGCTTTTGCTTGAATAATCAACTCCAACCCACGGATGAACACCCTGATCACAGAGAGTGGTCCCTCTGGAGTCCCATTCATATGTCACTTTGTACTCAAGACAAGAACTTTCTTCCTGGGAACATCCCCTAGGCCTTACTTGTAGGGCCTGGTCAGGAAGGGTCCACATGATCTTCGCATGCAAGGGCTTGTGCCACTAGGCTTAAACATCAAGTATTTGCTGTCTGGTGCTGTACAGGTTGCTGTTGTGAATGCTTACAATTAGGGAGTTCATTTTAAAGCCTATGGCAGCCCTGCTGCTGACCTTTCTCTTCCATGTTCTGCTTTTGACTAGTACATAATCCAGTATTCAGTGCCATTTCCTAAAGTGCTAATGTTTGGCACCAGTCTGTCATATACTTGTCTATGTGCAGCTCATATCCACTGGTAGTGGGAGTTTGGCAATTCCTAATTCTGTGGATGCTCTGAAGGCTCTGTGGACCTTGAGGCTACTGTCCTGAATGTAGGTTGTAATGAGTTCCTCTGGATGACCTTTTTTTACAGATATCACCAGCCTTATGAAGAACAGCTAGAAGTGGCTTTGGGGTCTCTGTGGTCTCCCTAAGAAACCCCTTGTGATGTTTCTGGGGAAGAATCCTGAGGATTCCTGAATTTATCATGCTGTTGGAACCAATCACTGAGGGTGCAATAAGGCAGTTTGGAGTTACCCTACTTCTGCTGCTTCATCTCTTAAAAAGGCTCTGTTCCTTTAGAATATACCAGCTGAGCATGAGAAGCAACTTAAACCATCCTGTTGCTGACTGTTTTTAATAACCATTTCAATGTAGTAAATGTCCTAGTGACAGCAGTGTTTTGCCCCCTGACAAGGAAATTACAGCTCTGGTCAGATGTGGCACAAAATTACACTCTTTTGGAACACTGGGGCTTGGATTCAGCAGGGATTCATCTCATTTGTTGCAGTTCCAGTCCCACCTAATGTGAAAGGTTCTAGATAAACTCAGGGATTTCCCTGAGCATGGGCTTGAGGAAACTCTGTGACTTCTACAAAAGGTGCTATGCATTTTGGTGTAGTTTTATCTGAACTGATGCTTTGGCTACTGCTGCAGGCTCAAGTGTCTGCCTGCACAGCACTGGTATAGCTAAGGTTATTCTCTTTGCCTGAGGAACTCGGAACAAAGATCTTGGATATCTATTTTTGGAGGACGTGCTTTTCACCCAAATGGCCAAGGACTGGGTTGACCTCCCTGCAAGGAGGAACATACCCTTCTGTTATCCCTTTTTTATCATCTCTACTCCTTCCTGTTCATAGACCTGGCCAACTCAAAAAGTAGAAGAGGCCTTCTTATCATATCTTTGCTGCTTTCAGTGCTGGTTAAGTCACTCGAGAATAACTCATTTGGCAGCTGTTTCTCGGTTGTGTCTTTGGTCTGGGGTTGTCCTTGGTGGTGGTTCTCTGAGTTCACTCAGACATCAAGAACTATTCAACAGAACCTGTGGGTCCTAAGTATTGCCTCTTTCTACCATGATCTGGAGCTCACTGGCCCCATCTTTAGAAAGAGTTACGTTGGTGGATCACTCGATTTTAGCAGAGCTTTTGCAAACATGATCAGACTGCACTGTTAAGAGACATTAGAGATTTTACCAGCATTAGAGGAGGGGCATGTCAGCATCTGAGATTCACACAGGGTACTGCTCCATTTCATTGTAGATGGATGTCACTGTCTGTCGAAAGTGCTTCCACTTCAGCTTCATAACCACTGTCTTCACCAATGTGCTAGCTGTTTGTGGCTGAAGCCTTCCAGGAGGTGGCTGTTCTGATTTTCATTACCTGGATGACTTGTTTTTGGTAGCTGCATCCAAGTACTCTAAGGAAGTGGTCCTCCTGTAGGACTCCCTTGCGTATAGCCTCTGCTAATGACTATAAATCAAAAGAAATCCTCTCTGATCCCAGTTTAGAGGAAGTCTTTTATTGGGTGAATTTGGATTTTCTCCATTATTACTTGCCTTTGAAGAGGGCTTATGAAGTTTTAACTTTGGCATCTTGTGCCTTGTTGGTTTGATGATGGCTGTGAAGGTGCTGCAGTAAATTTTGAGGTGTCAGTGGCTTCAGGGTCACCATATTCACACAGATTTGATTTTTGATTCTTGGCACTGGGCCTTGGTGTGGTGGACAGTGCCCAGAGGTGTTCTACTTGGTCTTCCCTTTCTGCAGCAGAACCTATCGCTGAATCTGATAATGAACTTATTTGTTGGTTTAAGAGCCCACTTACACTCCCACACATTGTAAGTATTGTGGTCTCCCCTGAATGTTGGAGTTTACATCACTTAGCTAAAGCTCAGAGCAGTGCTTCAGACAGCTATTTCTGGGGCCTCTGATCCCCAAACTCATGATATTTGGCCCAAAATGAAAAAAGTCTCTGCCTGTCCCCATCTATGTAAACAGTCCCATCACTGAAACAGTAGATCAATATAAATATCTGGGCATAATTATAGATAATAAACTCTACTTTAATTAACACATTAACAACAGTTTGGAAGGCATCCACAAAGGGCTTGGTGCCCTGTACTGATTAAAACAGTGTGTGACACCTACTGCCCCCCAAAAATTGCTGCTCTTCAAGTTATTCTACAGAGTAACATCCTTTAACCAAAGTAAAACCACATTCTGTAAAATACAGTCCAGTTATTATAAAACTAGCTGCTCAGCCAGTACAAACATAACAGTCATTTGACAAATCAACTTTGATGACTGGCCTTCACATATAAACTTAAATCTGATGTAAATCTTTATTCATTCCTTACTGATAGCACTACAGTTCCATCCTCGGAACCGACACAGCTGTTTCCAAGCTCACACCAGCCAAAAATCCTCAGCTAAGACCTACCCATAATGCCCCTCTCATAGTTACTCCAGATCTCGTTTGCCGCGTTCCTCGTCAGACGTGCCTAGCCATCTCTCTCAAAGCTAAGTGGAAATTTGTGATTTTTTTGTGTAGTTTCTCTTCAAACTTTGTTGTTTTTTAGTCAGTTTAGCCTTTTCTTACTATCGCCTATAACTTGCTTCTATTTCCTACCCTCTACCTTTGGTAGTTAAATCTCTACCATCGTTGGTACTGTCCCTCTCTCCTGCCTTTGGTAGGCCTTTCCTTACCACTTGTGGTATTTTTAAATACCATCGTTAGTATTCTCTCCTTCTTTCCCTTGTTGTTGTTTTTTTCCTTTAGAATAGCCCTTTGTTGCCTGTACTATGTCAGACAAAGTTAAGTTGGGGTTTAAACAGTGTGACAAGTGTGGGCATAAGATGCCCAACTTGGACGGCCACGCTCGATGCATTTACTGTTTGGGCGTGGACCATGTAAATGCTGATTTTGACATTTGTTCTAGTTTTAGCAATTGCACTCTAGCAGAGCGTAAAAACAAACTAATTCTGAAAGGTTTAATCAAATCACCTTTTTCGGAGGGTCTATCTGGGTCGGAGGTCTCACCACCTCCTAAGACCAAGAAACACAAGGAAAAATGGAGTCACTCGGTTCCTGCATCTCCGTCAGTTATGGAACCGAGTCAACTCCGTGCTTCTCCGGCGCCCTCGGTGCAGACCTCTTCGGTACCAGGCCCTGTGTCTTCTCCCTCGGTGCCATCTCTGATGGACTCGTATTTCAGTTCCAGCCTCGGCACCACCAGCTTCGGTGCTGTCCTTGGTTCCGACACTGGCTTATACGACCAAACCTGCTTCGGCACCATCCCCAGCCACGGTGCTGACAGCTTCCTTGGCTCCACTGACTATGACCTTGATTCCTAAAGTTGAATATTTCCCAAGAACCAGATACTCTCCAACGTATGACCCTTTTTGGGGCATCTGTTTAGCCCCTTTCTTGAAAGACCTGATTCTCCTTCAGCAGCCTCCTTTAGATCCACCAGAAGTCTTTCTGAACGAGACATAGTGTAGGCTGTGGACCAACTTCTGGCAGCTAGGGGATTGCCCACTCCAGCTAGACCTTCCATCCCCTTTGGCTCGGAATCCTTCACAGCATATTCTCCTGTTTATCCTCCTCTGTGCTCTACCCAGGCCCCGGAGAACTTGGTACTGATGTCCACCCCAGTGCTTACTGTCTTGGCTCTGACTGCGGATTTTTCCCTGTCGGCACCGACCACCCTTGCTGCATCGGCTCCGTTGGAGCTGGTGCACTCTCGGAGCAGTGTTTGGACTGTTGGCACCTTGGTACCTAGCCCAGAGCCTATTTTTTCTCTGGTGCCATCTATGTCCATGGCTCCGACAGCTTCCAGTCCTCTCGGAGCTCCTCACCTGGAGGTGGGCTCCTCAAGGCGGGGTGTGACCCCAGTTCCGAGGTTGTCCTTGTCTGTTCCGGGCTCCCATCCCTCGTCGGGCGGGCCTGCTTTCCAGGTGATGGAGAAGGTTCTTGCCTCTGCAGGCTAGCAGTCAGCATCAATGACATCGGCACCAGAACCCCCCTCTAGCATGCAGTTGCCTCAACTGCCTACTTTCGGGATCCTGGGCACAGGAGCCGCAAAACCTCCCTTTGAAGAGAACCCTTTCTCCAGAGTCCTCCTCAGAAGATCCCACTGGGGAGCCACCCCGGAAGAAACAGTACAAGAGGAGGCACCTTGATTCCCCTGAGGAATCTATCACTGAGAACACCGATTGTGATGAGAGGGAAGGGTCCCCATGGTCTTCCCCAGACGATGTCTCATTTGGAGACATTCTCGAAATACTCAAGCAGTGGGGAGACTGGAAGTCCTCTAACCCTTCTTCTGAGGAATCTGTGTTCTTGCAGGCCTTCCGTGCCTGGCCATCTACTTCCTGGGTGACCCCACCTGCGGATGAGCTGATTAGTCTTTTTGTGCAGCCTGCCTGGAAGGCCCTGGACAACGTAGAACCTGTCCCCCGGAGGCCGGACAAAATTCTATCCACCCCTGAAGACCAGCCTAACTTTTCCAAGCAGTTAATGGTTGATTCCCTGGTCATGGCGGTGGCCACCAAGAGGGAACAAGCAGAAGATAGTTCCACTGTCCATCCTCTGAACAGGGAATCTCGGGCCATAGACAGACTAGGGAAGCGGACCTATGCTTCAATGACCTTTGCCATTCGGTCGCTGCACTATCTGGCACATTTCACTCCCCTCCAAAGAGACCTAATCTCTGAAATGTCTTCCTCTTTGGCAGGGGTACTGCCTGATGAGGTGCGTTACACTGTCGCCTCACAGCTAGCTACCCTTGAATCTGTCTCGAACTCCTCGATGCGTTTGATATCTCACACCACCGAGGGGACAGCTCGAGATGCCGCATCAGCCATTGTCATGAGATGCCATGCTTGGATGCATTTGTGTGATTTCGCAGACCCCTTTAAATCTTCCTTCGTCAACGCGCCTGTCGACGAATCTGCACTTTTTGGTCCCAAAGTACGAGACACACTAGCATGAAGTGAGAAAGACGGAAAGACCTTGTCTGCTGTGGGCATACGTTTTTCCACCCCCCAGAGGTCCTACTCCAGGAACCAGAGGGGAGGAAAATTGTGGTTCAAGAAATTCCAAGGATCTTTTCGTGACACTCATGGTGAGCAATCCCCCCGGGGCAGAGGGGGCAACTCATCTGGAAGATGCCCCTTTAGATGTAGGGGGGGGGTCCACATAACCAGGGCTCTAGAGATTCCTTCTCTGGCCGACCCTACCAACGCTCCTGAGCAGCGGCCCAATTGCTTTCCTCTGGAAGCAGTCAGGGGTCATTTTTCTCTGCACCTACCAGCCTGGCAACTTATTACTACCGATGTTTGGGTGCAGCAGATAATATCCAGATGCTACCAGATACCATTCAAATTAAATCCCAGACCCGTCAAAAGAATCCCCAATGTGCTACCCAGTCAGAGGGAGGTAGCAGCCTTAGAAATAGAAAAGCTGCTAAGAAAGAGAGTCATCTAGCTTGTCCCACCAGACCAGAGAGGATCCGGTTTTGACTCGAGGTTCCTTTTAGTGCCAAAAAAGACAGGGGACTGGAGACCAATCGTGGATCTCAGCCTAATGAACAAATTTATCAAACCTCAAAAATTCCGGATGGTCATGGTACAGTCCACTCTCCCCTTTCTAGGGAGGGAGAACTGGATGTGCTGTATAGCCCTCCGGGATGCGTATTACCACTTAAAGATGGATCACCACTCCCAGAGATTTCTCCACTTCCGGCTGGGAGCCAATCACTACCAGTTCAGGGCACTGCCATTCGGTCTCTCGACAGCCCCCTGAGTGTTCACCAAATGTATGGCAGTTGCAGTAGCTCATCTTCGACTTCAAGGATTCCAGGTGTTTCCGTATCTAGACGATTGGCTCCCGCCCCAACCAGGAATCTTCTAATCTGCAGCCTCTTTTACACTCAAGGCCTGGCTCTCCACTTGGGGATTACAATCAACAAGGACAAATCTCAAATGTCCCCAACAAAAACACTGGAATTCACTGAAGCAGTTTTCGACACAACATCCTGTCAAGCTTCCCTCCCTCCTCACAGGCTTTCGAAATTAAGACACCAAATCCAAGCCCTTCTTCCACAGACCTTTGTACCAGCACGCCTTGTACTGCAACTCTTTGGCTCCATGACAGCTGCCATTACTCTAGTACCACTGGCGAGGTTGCACATGAGAATACCACAGTGGCTACTTTCTTCACAATGGTCAATCTTAACTCACCCACTCGAGCACATGATAAGTCTTACAAACCTTTGCAAGGAAGAAATCCTATGGTGGATGAAGTCATAATCGAATCTTTGGTGTTGACCATTTTGTCTCCCCCAGCCCACGGCTACGGTGACCACAGATGCTTCCCTGTTGGGGGGGGCATTTCCAGGGAAAGACGGTCCAAGCCACCTGGTCCCCCATGGAGGCCAGTTTGCGCATAAATGTCCTGGAACTGAGGGCAGTTCTCTTAGCGTTGCAGGCGTTCCATACATCCCTTCCTTCTGGGACCATTGCAATTCATTTGGACAACATGTCAGCCATCTGGTATATCAACAAGCAAAGTGGAACCAGGTCTTACCCCTGTGTTGGGAAGCCATGAGGATTTGGCACTGGGCGATAGCTTCCAACCACTTTCTTATAGCAACGCACATTTCCGGGATTTCCAACCTTATTGCAGACAATTTGAGCAAGAACATCCTGATGCCTCATGAGTGGTCCCTCAATCCTGTAATAGCGGATCAGATTTTCCGCTGCTGGGGCAAGCTTTGATGCAATCTGTTTGCTTCCCCCTTAAACAACAAATGCAGAAGCTACTTTGCCCTGATCCCCCCTCAGGGGGGACCCCCGAGGGACACTCTAACACACGATTGGCCCCTGGGTCTACTGTATGCCTTTGCTCCATTTCCCCTCATCCCAAAATTCCTCCAGAAAGCTCAAAGATTGAGAAGCAAAGTGATCCTCATTGCCCCTTATTGGCCCCATCAAGTGTGGTTCCTGTTTCCTATGGCCTCATCTGATTCACAGCCCATGGATCCTGGATCATTCCCAAGGTCTGCTATCTCATCCTCAGGGACTTATTCACCCTAGTCTCCACAGCCTCAAGCTCACAGCTTGGTTCCTCCACTTCCAATGATTGCCAGGCTGCCTGATATCTCATCTCCCGTTCCTGAAATTCTTCTGGCTTCACACAAACCTTCCACCAGGAACATTTATTCTAGTAAATGGACTAGGTTCTCTATTTGGGCCAAAGATCAGAACTTCAATCCTTTCTCTATGCCTATTCAAAAGATCCTACTATACCTGACGACTCTTCTACATGCAGGAGCCTCAGCATCGACAATCACTGTACATTTAGCAGCTATCGCAAATTTTCATAATGGATTTGATAATTCTTCTGTTATGTCACACCACCTGTCCAAGACGTTTTTGAATTGTGTGTTACACGTTAAACCTCCTGTCAAGCCCCCCCCATAGATCCCTGGGACCTGACCTTGGTACTTCATTCACTAACAGGCCATCCTTTCGAGGCTTTTGATTCTTGTGATATAAAGTTTTTGTCATGGAAGACACTACTTCTAGTAGCACTTACCTCAGCGAGAAGAGTATCTGAGTTGCAGGCCTTGAGCGTCAGGAGACCTTACTTGAACTTCCACAGGGATAGAGTGTCCCGTCGTACTGACCCTTCTTTTTTGCCCAAGGTCATTTCTGGATTTTCCATTAGCCAATCTATTGACCTGCCGGTTTTCTTCCCTCAGCATTCAAACAGAGGGGAGTACCTTTTGCACACCCTTGATGTGCATCGGCAGCTTCGTTGTTATTTGGATAGGACTAAATCTTTCAGGAAAACGGATCAATTGTTTGTGGCCTTTGCAGGACCCTGATTGGGTAAACCTGTCTCCAGAGTGACTCTATCCTCCTGGCTTAGAAACATCATTACTTTTATCTACCAACAGAATAAGCTATCCTTACCTTCCAGAATAAAGGCTCATTCTACTAGATCAATGGCTACTTCTGTAGCTTTTCATTCCAGAGCCTCTATGGGTGATATCTGCGCAGCAGCCACTTGGGCAAGACCTCATACCTTTATCTCTCATTACAAATTGGATTTGGCCTCCAGGGGACGAGCATCTTTTGGTTCTATGGTGCTCAGGAATATCTTTCCTTAGGGTCACCCAGGACTCAAGTAGCTGAGGACTCAGTCCTATCAGTAAGGAATAAATAAAGATTTACAACATCAGATAAAGAAGTTATGTCTTACCATAACGTTCCATCTGTGTTGTAGATCTTTATTCATTCATTACTTCCCGCCCTCCTTCCCCCTGCCTGGACTCCTGGTGGACTTTAGGAACTCCTGGTTAGGGTATTTGCTCAGACAGAGCCTCCTACTGTTTTTTCTTACTGTCTGTATTATATAGGGGCGGGCAAACTCGATCTGGAGTAACTATGAGAGGGGCATTATGGGTAGGTCTTAGCTGAGAGTTTTTGGCTGGCGCGAGCTTGGAAAAGGCCATGTCGGTTCCGAGGACAGAACCGAAGTCCTATCAGTAATGAATGAATAAAGATCTACAACACAGATGGGATGTTATGGTAAGACATAACTTCTTTTTTCATCCATATGACATTTACCCACAGACTCCTGTGTGACTGCAAATGCCCTTCTCTTTCCTCTAGCGGTATATATTGCATAACTAAGAGGGTCTGACAATCTTGCAACAAAAAATACTGTTTGTTAAAGTGACCACCACTGGAATAGTTGATAGTGCTTCAAGACACTATGTACTTCAGTTGCAACTAGAAGATGTAACTAATTTTGCTACTTTCAAAAGCACACATACAGCTCATTTTACCACAGTAGTATCCTGTCAAATGTGTGGTGTCACCAGATGATTCTGGCTGCCTTACATTTCTCCGTGTGCCCAATTTAACAGAAATAAAATCTGAATAATGCCTTACTGAGGTTCATACATTCTCTGTCTTCAAGTTTTTATCTTTGTTTTCCTTTCCCAACTATCGTCCTCATTTGTTATACTTAAGTCTTCCTATCCTCCTGTTCCTTAACTAAACTACACATCATGTACTCCTTTCTCTGTATTTCTGTTCTCTATGCATATTCTTTGATGATGTCACTACCTCTGTGACTGTCGCATCTGAAAGATAGTACAGTTGTGTAAAATCCTACCATAATGGTAGATGTCCTTCTCTTCATTGTTGCAGTATTCCTACAGTATGGATCACCTGCCAAGGGTGGCCCCATGTCCGGCCAATATATGAAAGTCTTTAGCTTGCTAAGGGTGCGCTGTGTGTCACATGTGTGCTCCCCACACACAACGTAGGGCATAAAGGTGATGTCGGATGTACCATCCTCAGAACTGAGAGCCCTATTAGGAATGGCATCCCAAGGATTAGAGAGGTACTAGGCACATCCAGAAGGGAAAGGAGCCAGGGGAGGAGGGAGGGAGGGAGTGAATAGTGCAACAGTGAAGAGTAGGACATCTACTGTTATGGTAAGATTTTATACTGCTATACTATGTCCAATCCATTTCACTGTTGCATTATTCCTTACTATAGGGAGAGTGCAAAAGCTCATGAAGAGTGAGAGGAGGAAGGACCAGCAGAGCTCTCTAGGAACCCATGAAGGATGGCCCTAGCAAAACCAGCCCTGGATATAGGTACATAGGTGTGTACTAGTCTAACGGCAGTAGAGCCTATATAAGCCTAGTCCAAGAAGATTCCCTGGCATCATGCTGCCCAAAGTTAGTTCCCAGTGCATCTGCAAGCAAGGCCACTGAGGTGATCCCCAGGGTGAACTTCCTATTGCCCATCCACTCATCAAGATTTCTCTTAAAGCAGGCCAGGGAAGTGTTTTGCTTGACGTGAATGGGAAGTTTGTTCCAGAGTATGGGAAGTCTCTGGGTTAGGAACCCATCCCTCCAGCATGTCCCTGGAGCGTGTGGCAGGAAGTGATTGGGATTTCTTTAAGTGTAGCATATCTGGCAGCTCTGGGTCAGACATGGCTTTGTAGATCAAGCAGAGATCTCCTCTAAGTAGGCGATAAGAGACAGAGTATAGCTGGAGTTTTTTGAGTCTGTCCATATAGGGCATGTGTCTAAGGCCTAAGTTCCCCTTAATGAGGTATTTTTTCCAGTTGTTGTAGGTGTCTAGTGAGGTACATACCAAACGGGCCATTGTATTCTATAATAGGCCTAATGAGGGATGAGTAGAGAGGGATTATGACCTTTTTCTCCCTGGATGAGAAACCTTTTGTAATGAGATGTGCCATACAGAAGGACTTTCTGAGTACAGTGGCAATGTGGTTATCTGAGGAGAGGTTGCTGTCAACCTGTGTCCCCAGGTCTCTTATCACACCTTCAGTGTTTAGTGGACTACAACCTATGTGGTAGTTCTTGGGCACCGAATTTTTCCCAAAGGGAATGACAGTGCACTTTTTGGAATTGAGCGTAAGGCCATGGTTCTGGCACCAGTCACTGGTGTCAGTGAGGCCTTTTTGTAGAAGTCTACATCAGTTGGAGAATCAATAATGGCTCCCAGTTTGCAGTCATCTGTGAACTTGATCAGCCAGAGTCCCTTTGTGTTGGCCTGAACTTCAGAGACGTAGATGCCAAACAGGAGAGGACCTAGGACCGATCCCTGTGGGACACCACTTGTAACTGGTCGGTAGTCAGATTTGGAGTCCACTACTTTTACAGTGTGGGTTCCATCAGTGAGCCAGTTGGCAAACCATCTTATGACATAGGGGTTTATGCCTAGTTTAGTGAGTCTATCTATGATTCCTGAGTGAGGGATGGTGTCGAAGGCCTTGGTAAGATCTAGATAGGCTGTGTGAACTACCTTGCCCTCATCCACAGCTCTGGTAACAGAGTCGAAGAAGTCTATCAGGTTGAGCAGGCATGAGCTACCTTTCACAAACCCAAACTGCGTGGGGGTCCAGAGTTTGGAGATTCCCTATGTCCTTATTTATTTATTTATAAAGTCCATGATGATGCGATCCATAGCCTTACATGTCAGACTAATGGGGTGGTAGTTCCCAGGGTCTGTAGTCACTCCCCTTTTGTGGAGTGGGATGACTGTAGCAGTGTGCCATTCAATAGGAACAAAGCCTGAAATGAGGCTGTGATTGAACAGGGTACTCGGGTGTGGTGCCAGTTCACTTTGTAATTCATGTAGAACACAGCCAGGGATATTATCAGGTCCCATGGAAGCTGTATTCTTGGCTTTGGACAGTGTGTTTTTTACCTGTTTAGCTGTGATAATAGGGACTTGGCATTCCTCAGGTATTGTGATAGGCCCTTTAGGGGTGAAAGGTGGGTAAAGTTCACACTGAACCTGTCGGCCAATATGTTAGCAATATCAGTTGGTTCTGTATATGTATTGCCATTGTGCTGTAACTCTGAGCAGATCTGAGTATTGCCATGTAGACTGCAGCAGTTTTGTTTTCGTAGCTAGCTTTAGAGGATTTGATGATGGATCTCAGTTTTTTGCTGAGGCTAACAAGGGAGTTTTTCCAGTCTTGAAAATTCACCCTTTTCTGCAACAGTTTTTTCCTTCTGTTGTAGAGTTTGTTTATGGTGGGGGACCACCAGATTGGCTTCCTTTTTTGGTGGAGAGCGTTTTGGTTCTGTTTGGTATGGCCCATACCATGCACTTGTGAATGTGCTCATGCAGTGCATTGGTGTATGATTCAGCAGTCATGCACCCATTTTCCATTTCATAGGTGTCGTGAAGTTAGCCACCTCTGTTTTTAGAAGCCCAAAATTGGCTTTGGAGATGTTTTTTACGGTGGTTTCCTTTAGGGGGGTGAGGGTGGGACGTGGATATCCATGGTGATTAGCTTGTGGTCAGATCTGACCAGGGAAGAGTTGATTACTGGTGTAGAGCAACAGTCGCCCATGTTAGTAATGACCAGGTCAAGGATGTTTCTACCCCTGGTGTGGTTAAGAATGAGTTAGAATTAATGAATTCCAGAAAACATTGAGCAAGTGTGTTGGTACATGAGTAATTTTCCCAGTTAATGGAGGGGTAGTTAAAGTCTCCCAGTATAAGGTTATTGGGTTGTACCCTAATATTTGCCAGTGTGTTTAGGAATGTGGAGTGGGAGTCTTGGGACATGGTGGGGGATCTATAGCAGGCTAGAAGTTAGATTGCAGTTTTACCCAGTGTTTAGTTGTACCTGAAGTATCTCTAATGCGTTATGTTGGACTACTAGTTTGGAGGTGTGCATACATATCCTTTATGAATATGGAGACACCACCACCTTTAGTGCTTCGGTCCAGGTTTAGGGGCTGAAAGGTGTGGTATGAATTATAGCCTTGTTGTGCTGGGGTGCTCTCTCGGAGCCTTGAACCAGGTCTTGGTCACTGTGCAGATGTCAATGTTCTCCGTTTTAAGGAGTGCTTCGAGCGAGTGCATTTTGAGATTTAGACTTCTAGCATTGAGTAGCATAACCCTCAGATTTCGTTTGCTTGTAGCTGTTATGGTGGTAATTTTGTCTTTAGGACATTGCCTAAAAAAGGCACTATAGGGGTAGCAAGAGCCTTGGCCAGTATCCGGAATCCCTGGGGTGACAGGTACAGGCCATCTCTGGTGGAGCATTGAGGTCTCTCGATCATGTCATCCCAGGCAGACAGATACTGGATCCCCTTAGAATGACACCAGAAACTTAGCTAATTGTTGAAGTCATTTTCTGCTTGTACTGTGGTATCATTCTGGGTGATGGTAGGATGCTACTCAGAGCTAGGGTCATACCTGCCTTGGATAGAAGATCCAAGCGCTCCTCTATGTCTTTTTTCATGTAGTCCAAGGAGGTACGTCTCAGATCATTCACACCAACATGGACAATGACAGAATCATATTTGTACCTGTTGTGGAGTGACCTGGCACCTGACAGGCAGCTGATCTTAACTTTCTCCTAAGTCAACCTAGTGAGTGGGACATCACTGTGCCTTACTATTGAGTCACCTATGCCTAGTGTATTGGGTAAGTTGTTTTGCCTTATGGGCTCTGGTTGAGTGGCACACTGTTTATGGTTTGTGCTGGGATGTGGTGGTTGTTTACATTTCTGCCTCGGAGGTCTCTGTTGTTTGGCCAGAGTTTTATTGAGAGCCTCCACGCAAGTAGGTGTGTGTTTTGTGTTACTATGTGAGGGTTGTGGTGGTGCAAGTTCTGTAGGGCTATGTGTTGAATGTGGTGTGGTGCAGGTATTAACCTTCTCCTCTTGACTGGCAACTTATGGTGCTTGGTAAAAGTATGCGCAGAAGTTCAAGTAGCTTCCTGAAGGATAGAGTTAGTATCTAAACCCTTGAAAAAAGTACCAGAAGAAGCCACAGCCCTAGTAGAATGAACCTTAACAGAAGAAGGAAGGCGCTTGCCATAAAAAGATTAAAAAAAAGAAATTGCCTTAGATACCGAGGAGTTGCATTGTGTTTTTGTAGACTTAGAGAAAGCATATGACAGGGTGCCTAGAGAGGAGATGTGGTATTGTATGAGGAAGTCGGGAGTGTCAGAGAAGTATGTAAGAGTGGTACAGGATTTGTACGAGACTAGTATGACAGCGGTGAGGTCTGCGGTGGGAGTGACGGATGCGTTTAAGATGGAGGTGGGATTACATCATGGATCAGCTCTGAGCCCTTTCTTATTTGCAATAGTGATGGACAGGTTGACAGACGAGATCAGACAGGAGCCCCCGTGGACTATGATGTTTGCAGATGACATTGTGATCTGTAGTGTGATAGTAGGGAACAGGTGGAGGAGATCCTGGAGAGATGGAGATATGCTCTAGAGAGAAGAGGAATGAAGGTCAGCAGGACTAGACAGAATATATGTGTGTGAATGAGAGGGAGGATAGAGGAATGGTGAGGATGCAAGGAGTAGAGGTGGCGAAGGTGGATGAGTTTAAATACTTGAGATCAGTAGTTCTGAGTAATGGTGAGTGTGGAAGAGAGGTGAAGAAGAGAGTACAGGCAGGATGGAATGCATGGAGAAGAGTGTCAGGAGTGATTTGTGACAGATTAGTACCAGTAAGAGTGAAAGGGAAGGTCTACAAGAGGGTAGTGAGACCAGCTATGTTATATGGGTTGGAGACAGTGGTTTTGACAAAAAGGCAGGAGTTAGAGCTGGTGTGGCAGAGTTAAAGATGTTAAGATTTGCACTGGGTGTGACAAGGGTGGACAGGATTAGGAATAAGTATTTTAGATGGTCATCCCAGATTGGAAGGTTTGGAGACAAAGCCATTGAGGCAAGATTACATTGGTTTGGGCATGTGCTGAGGAGGGATGCTGAGTATATTGGGAAAAAGATGCTAGGGATGAAGCTACCAGGTAACAGGAAAAGAGGAAGGCCCAAGATAAGGTTTATGGATGTGGTGAGAGAGGACATGCAGGTGGTTGGTGTGACAGAGCAAGATGCAGAGGACAGAAATAATGGAAACAGATGATCCGCTGTGGTGACCCCTAATGGGAACAGCCGAAAGAAGATGATGATATCCAAGAAGAAATAGTTTGCTTGGAAGCAGCCAATCCAAAGATATAGGGTGAAAGGAAACAAAAAGCTGATCAGATTTGTGAAAAGCTTTGGTCTTATCCAAATAAAAAATCTGAGTTGTCTGTGCACATCCAGACTGTGCAAAACTTTCTCACTTGCAGATTGTGAAGAGGGGAAGAAAGTGGGCAAATTAATAGACTGATTAAGAAACAACTCATTCATTAATATAGGCATAAAAGGATTAGTAGGAAGGCACACCCTGGAAAACTAAAAAAGGGGGAACAACCACGAGGGCTTGAAGCTCAGACACCCATCCGGCAGAAGTAAGCGCCAACAAAAGAACAGTCTTCAAAGAACAATGCTGCAAGGAAGCCGAAACCACAGGTTCAAAACAAAATTAAGGTCCCAGGAAGGAGGGACAGGCTTCCTGTGAGGTCTAATAGGAAGAATGCCTTTAAGAAGTTGTTTAGCCTCAAATCTAGAGGCTAAAGGTGGTGCTAGAGGCAAGCTGTGACAACTGGGCTGAGAAGAATATGACATCCCGGCATTGAGCAATTCACACAAATAAGAGAGAACCAGATGAACATCCACAGAAAGTGGATCCAGGTTACGAGAAAGATACCAAAACAAAATCCTCTTTCATTTGTATAAGTTGGATTTCCTAGTAGTGGGTTTTCTGGCATCCTGCAGGACCCTAAGCATGTCCTCAGGAAAAAGTGTCTATATGGAGTCAAAATATCACCCACAGTGTCATTTGAAGAGTGGACAGGTGGGGATGGATGAGAGATCTCTCGTGTTGTGTGAGTAGGTCCACCCTGTGAGGTAATTTGTGATGATTACCCTTGGCTAAACGCAGAAAGAAGAGGAAACCAATGCTGTCTAGGCCAAAAGAGAGTTACCAGCAAGATTTTGGGAGCATCCTGTTTTATCTTTAACAGGAGTTTTGGAATGAGAGAAAGGGGAAGGAAAGCATAAAGAAACATCCTCTTCCAGGAAAAAGAGTGGGCATCCACCTTTCAGACCAGAGGACATGGAGCTCTGGCACAAAAAAGAGAAAGTTGTCTGTTCAGAGGGGAGGCAGATAGAACTACTTGAGGAGTATCCCACTGGTGGACAATGTCCAGAACACATCCCTGTGAAGCATCCACTCATGGGATTGTGATATGGACCTGTTCAGAGAGTCTGCCATAACACTATGACTTGAGGGAATGTAAATTGCCTGAAGAGTCACTTGATACTAAGTAGCTAGATTCCCTTCTATTCATATGCTGCAGTATCCATGACATGAGGAAGTCTACTTCTGGTTTACTCGTACATCCGGCCATTATACCAAAGTTAAAATGCTACTATGAAGGTACATGCATAGTCCCGCATCACACAGTGTATATCAGCCATAAACGGACATCAAGTATAAAGTGGATGTCAGCACGCACCTACCCCAGAACATTTCTGCTGCCTGTTTGACTGCCAGTTCCGGTCATCGCTCGCTTTGTGCTTCAATAGTGATTCAGATAAGTACCCCATAAGGTTTTTTTGTTATCTGTATTTGCTACTGTGTTTCCTTTTTGTGAGTTAATGTCAGCTAAGAAGGGCAAGTGTCAGTGTGGAAGGCAGATTCCACATAAAGACGCTCACGAGCTCTGTTTATTTTGCTTAACCCCAGAATACGACCATATATCTTGTGATATTTGTAAGGCCTTCATCCCAAAGACCCTTAGAAGCTGTGTCTCTTTCCTTAGGCTGTACTTGGAAAATCAGCTCCTTAAGCACCTTGCACGGGTTATGAACCTGACGTCGGGACCTTCGGAAGAGCCGCAAACTAAAAAGGCCAAGAAGTCTCAGCCTGAACCTTCTGCTGCTCCCTCTATTCCAGGCGTCTCTCCTGAGGCTGACGAAGGGCTGAAGGCCGCATTGGAAACTACAGAGTCTCCTTCAATGGATACCTTTGGGGAAGCAGTCAAGGAGTCTGTGAGCACATCCTAGAGGGAGTCACAGGCATCTGAACTGGTCACCAGGGGGAACCACGGCTTATTTACAAAAGCCCGAATGGTGTTACCCAGATAGTGGTTCAGGAAGACGTTCTTTCAGATGTCATTGACTGTCGCCCAACATCCAGACCTCCTACTTTTCATTGTATGTCAGAGGCCCCTAAGAAGAAAAAGCAGAAAACAAAACACATTTCTTCTAGCCAGCAAGCAATGGCCTCCAACCAAACCCCTGACTGGGAAGCCTTTACACAAGGCCTCTTTAATGCCTTTATAGCCTTATGCCATTCCCTAGTTCCTGTCCAGGCCCTACACCCCCCTTCCACTCCTGGGAAAAGGCCTGTGCAAGACGTTTCTTCTGAGGAGGAAGACTCATCTGGGGATGAGTCATTAACTTACTCCTCACAAATTGCTTCCCCAGAGGAGGAATCTAATGGCACAGATTTCCCTGTGGAGGACATAAAATTTGGAGAGACCGTTGTGCAGATAAAGGATTTCTTCAAATGGGACTGCTTTCAGGTCTCTGAAACCCAAAAGAGGTATTATGACCTCTTACAGATGGAGTCCCCTAATCCATCTGCCATTCCCCTTGTACTGCCTGCTTTTTTGGATGTCTCTCCTGCTGTGTCAAAATCTCTAGACTCCCAACCTCTGGCCCCTAAACGGCCTAATAGATTTTATAAAGTGCCTGAGGATGATAAGTTTCTCTTTAAGGCCCCATCAGCAAATCCCTCACCCATTTCTGTAGCTGCAGATAAAACTTCCAAATTGCTACCCTCCACTCCCTTACTCGCCTCTGATAAAGAGACTAAAATTATGGAGAGGTTAGGCAGAAAGGTTTATACATCTGCCACTCTGATGAATTACCAAACCCATATGGCTAAATACTCCCTGGCTCTCATGGCAATGCTGTTAAATGTATTTCAGACCTTCCAGATTCCTCTAATAATGCAAAAATATCTAGCATTCTAAAATCCTGCAGCCAGGTTACTAGACACTCCATAAAGTGTAGTTATGATGCTGTGGAAGCTTCAGCCAGGCCAGCAGCATCAGGATCCGTCTTAAGGAGGTATTATTGGCTTAGGTTGCACTCTCTGCCAGATGAGCTTGTGGACGCCCTTTAGACAACAGGGCCTTATTTGCCTTTGCAGCTGTGGAACTCTTCAAAGCCCTTCAGGAAAAGGGGAAGGAGTTACAGGACCTCAAGCATGTTTTTGTTTCCCCTGTTCCAGAGAAATTATCCAGCTAGGAACACCTTTGTAAGAAAGGCCCCGAAGTATCACTCTCCAAAGGGAAAAGAGATACCAGAAAACAGGCTTCTGCTAGATCTTCCCTTTCCACTCCTTTTCAAAAGCAGTCCTTTCAGTGAAAGCCTGGTAGCATGTGACTACCAGGCCCTAAACCCCAATACCCCTCTCTCCCTTCGTCTAACCTGTCCTTCCCAGCTTGGAAACAGATAACCCAGGACTCTTGGGTACTTATCATCAAACAAGACTATTTCATGATCTGGGAATCTCTGCCAACCTTCAAAGGTATCCCATAACTCCCTCGGGACCAAATGGGGTTTCTCCCCTCCTGTCTTGCATTCCCTGATATCCTAGGGTACCATCCAGGAGTTGCCTCCAAATCAAAAGGGAAAAGGGATCTACTCCCGAATATTTCTGCTTCCCAGGAAAGAAGGCCCCTGGAGGTCTGTCTTAGATTTGTCTCATTTAAACACCTGTCTGAAGGTCCTTTCCATTTGCATGCTAACTCTTCCTACTGTCCTACCCCTGATTCTGCCTCAAGCATACATGGTGTCTTTAGACATAAAAGATGCCTTGTTCCATATTCCTATTCATCTTCACTTCAGGAAATTCCTGCGCTTCTCTGTGGATTTTTCTCAATTTCAGTTCTGTGCTTTGCCATTTGGTCTATCTATGGCTCCCAGAGTATTCACAAAATATTTGGCCCCTGTAGAATGCAGGATATTCAAAATTTTCCTTACCTGGGCGACCTCCTCACCCAGGCTGTATCCCCAAAGCTGGTACAGGACCACATAGACTACACTGTGTCCCTTATGAGGAACCTAGGGTTTACCATAAACCTACAAAAATCTTCTCTGCCCCCCCCCCCAGGACCATGTCTTTCTGGGATGCAGAATTCTCACAGTTCAAATGATGGCCTGCCTACCTCCAGGAAAAAAACCCTGTCTCTCACCACTTACTTTCAAGAACTAATCCCATTACAATCCATAACTGCCATGGAGTTCCTTTGATTCCTGGGTTACATGGCTTCCACCATCCCCATGGTACCCTTGACAAGGCTACACATAATTTCAGTGGTTTCTGAGGACAGTCTGGAAGCAACACCTTCATCCTCTGGAGTTCGTGGTTCCACTCTTGCCCTGTTTAACCAAAGAATTACAATGGTGGATCTCACAGGTTACAGAAAAACCCATGCCTTCCTCTCCAGCCACTTCCACCCAACCAAGAGCTGTGCACAGATGCATCAGATACAGGCTGGGGTGCAACTCTAGGGAATTGGAGGGTGAGAGATGTCTGGACTCCCCCTCAGTCAAAGGAGCATATTGACATCAAAGAAATGAGGGCGTTGATTTTTGCTCTAAAAAATATTTAAGTCCAGAATCCTACCAAGAGTGCTGAGACGGTTCACAGACGACACCCCAACCCCCTGGTACATCAACAAGAGGGAGGGACAAAGTTCTACATCCTTTGCAGATTGGCTCTATATGCCTGAGAGATTGATCAACATAGTCAAGTTTCTCTACAGACAGTTCAGAATGTGATGGCAGATTCATTAAGCAAGTCCATGACCCAATCCCATGAATGGATGTTAAGCAGGGATGTGTTCCTGGATCTGGTCCATTGATGGGTTACTCCACAGGTAGATCTGTTTGCATCACCCATGAACAGACAGCTTCCCAAATATTGTAGCAGGATTCCGACCCCTGGGACATGGAAGGTGGACGCTCTTTCCTTTCCTTGGAAGAGGATGTTTGTGTATGCATTCCCCCCTTCCTTCTGACACAGAAAATTCTTCTGAAAATTCAGAAAGAACAACCTAAAATCTTGCTGGTGACTCCCTTCTGGCAAAGACAGCATTGGTTCCCCCTTCATCACCTAGCCAAGGGCAATCACCACAAGTTACCCCTCAGAATGGACCTACTCACACACAGGACAAAGGAACTCTAATACACAGTCAAATGTCTGCCCTACATCTAACTCTGTGGGTGATAGGGTTTTCATTCCCTTTAGACACCTTTACACTGAGGATGTGCTACAGGTTCTGTAGGAGGCCCGAAAATCCTATCTATCCAAGTGGAAGAGGTTTTCTATCTGGTGTCTAAAAAAACAAATTACAACCACTGTTTTTTGAATCACCGGTGGTCCTGTCTTACCTGTGTGAACTAATGAAAAATGGCCTGTCATGCTCCTCCATCAAGACACATTTGTCTGCCATCTCAGCATGTTTGCCTTTGACTCCTCCCTTGGCGCCCAGGTTGGAAGTCAAGTTGTTCCTGAAAGGAGTTATACACATTAGACCACCAAGGAAACTAATTTCCCCTCCTTGGGACCTCAACTTTGTGCTGGAAAAGCTTACTCTAGCTCCTTTTGAACTAGCTAAGACCTCTTCTCTCCAACATTGCACTTGGAAAACTGTAGTCCTGGTGGCTGTTACCTCAGCCAGAAGGGTTTCTGAACTTCAGGCCCTCATGGTATCCTCTCCTTTCACGGTTTTCCCTCGGGACTGGGTATCTCTTCATACCAACCCATCTTTCATGCCCAAGGTGGTGAATGAGCCATCACTGAATCAGGCTATCAACCTTCATACCTTCTTCCCTTCTCCACAATAATCTATTGAAAAGATCCTTTACATGCTAGATGTGCACAGGCAGCTTAGATACTACTTGGCTAAAACCACGTCAATCCATAAATCTAATAGGCTTTTTATTTCCTATCACCCAAGAGCCCTGTGCCATCTTGTTTCCAAGCAGACTGTTTCCTCCTGGATTTCTAAAGACATTACCTTCTGTTACACCGCAAATGGGAAGGCTCTTCCTTCTCCAGTTAAGGCACACTCTACTAGAGCTGTGTCTTCCCCTGGAGCTTTCTTTAAAGGTCTGGATACATCTTCCATTTTAAAGGCAGCTACATGGTCATTTGTTCATGCTTTACCAAACACTACAAATGGGATGTTTTCTCCAGATCTAGAGCAGGATTTGCCAAGGATATCCTGCATGGATTTGTGGAAATGTTGCTGCTTTTCCTCCTGGTCCCTCTTCTGCATGCGCTTTGGCATTCTCCCTCATGTCATGGATCCTGCTGCATATGAATAGAAGGACATAGAATAGTTGTGTAAAATCTTACCATAACCATAGATGTCCTTCTCTTCTATATGTTGGAGTATAGTTTCCCTCCCTGCCCTCCCCCTGATACTCACCTGACCTCTGTACACTCATTCCTTTTCAGGCTGGTGCTTGGCAGCATTCAGTTATGAGGTAGTTGCATGCTGGAGTCAGCTTTATATCCAACATCCATTTATGTCTGACATATGCTGAGTGATGCGGGACTATGCACGTACCTTTGTAGTAGCATTTTAATTTTGGTATAACAGCCAGATGTATGAGTCAACTGGAGGCAGACTCACTCATGTTATGGATACTGCAACATATAGAAGAGAAAGACATCTATGGTTATGGTAAGATTTTACACAACTATTCTTTCCCACACTTGTGCTAACCTGCACAGGAGATAAGATCTTGTTCCCCTTGCTTGTTGACATACCACATCACTGTGGTATTGTCTGTCAGTACCTTGAGGGGCACTGGAATGAAAAGAAGATGAAATGCCTGAAGAGCCAACAGAAGAGCTCTCATCTCTTTGACACTGATCTGGTCTTTCTTTTGTTGAAGTGACCAGAGATCCTACACTTTGAGAGCCGAAGGAAGCCCCCCCCATACCATATCTGAAGCATCTGTGAATAGCTCCTGAGAGGGCAGTGGAGGTTGAAAAGGAAGTCCTGAACTGAGTGACAGCTGCCAAATCCACCACTGAATTTCTAGCTTGAGGCATGGAAGAAGAGGGACTAAGAAATCTGGAGGGTGAGATTGCTGAAGCTAAACTGACTTTAGAAACCACTGACGCTTTTTCAGTGGAGGTTGGCAAGAAGGAGCATAGGTATAGTGGAAGCCGTGAAACCCAGAGCTCTTAGAAATTCCCTGGCTGTAATTAAAACCAGAGGTGGAAGGGTTTGAAAGAAGGCAATGAGAGTTAAAGCTTTGGGAGGAGGCAAGGATGCCAGTATTGCAACAGTCTGGATCCTGCATCCCAGAAACTCATGACCCTGTGAAGGAGTCAGGAAGCACTTTTGGAAATTTATAGTGTACCCCAGACAAAATGAAGATCCTGCAGTAGAATCTCTGGAGAGGATGCCTGACTTAGGTCTAAGTAGGGAAAGACCTGGAACCCCCTTAGCCTGTGAAAAGCAATCACAAGCATGAGGCATTTGATGAATACCCTTGTGGCAGTTGAGAAGCCAAAGGGCAAAGCCGAGAACTGAAAATGTCAAAGAATAACAGAGAAATGTAAAAACTTCCTGAAAAAAGGATTAATCGGGATATGAAAATAAGCATCCATGAGGTCCAGAGAAACTAGAAAAGCTTGAAGAAGCAGCAAAGGAAACAAGATCTGAAGGGACAACATCTGAAAGGAAGGGACCTTCAGAAAGGTGTTTAGGTGAGAGAGATCCAGAATGCGTCACCAAGTGCCATCTTTCCTGGGGACCAAGAACATTCTAGAATAAAGCCCCTTCCCCCTCTGAGAGATGGGCGCTTCCTGAATAGTTCCCTGAGTCGAGACCCTGAAGCACCTCTGAAAAAAAAGTAAATTGTTCCTGAGAGGGCTGAGGAATGCCCATGAAAGGGGGAAGTGATTTCCAGACCATGTAATACCCTTGGCGAATGATGGAAAGAACCCAGGAATCTTGAGTAATCTTCACCCAAACGGGAAGAGACTGGGAAAGTTGAAGAGAAAGAGTAATGTGGCTGAGAAGTACAGGATAGTCAGACAGTACCTGGTTTGTCAGGAAAAGGAGATTTCTTAGCTACAGTAGTCTGGTTAGCTGTAGCAGGAGGAACCCTTCTACCATCCTCCTTACCTTTAGGGGAGGGTAAGACTGCCTTTGTACAAAGGCTGGCTTATTAGGGTAGTTCCTTTGGAATTTAGGTGCAGGAGAAACAAAGATATGTTTTAAACATTGTAAAAAGCCTTACCCTTTTCCTCTACAGATTTGAACAAATCAGCAGCAGCAGCACCAAACAAATTCTTTTTATCCAGAGGAATATCCATCAACTTAGCCTTAGTATCATCAGGTGAAGGTTGAAGCCTAACCCAGGAATATCTCCTCAGCAGACAGCCAAAAGCATCCACCCTAGAAGAGGCACCTGCTGCATCATAACTGCACTTATTAGAGTGGCAAGCCACCTGAGAAGTCCCTGACAAGGAGAGAGCAGAAGTCTTCCCCTCAGAAGTTCAGAAATAACCTGATAAAGCCCGAGAAAGAAGAGATAAAATATATCTTGTCATATGGGTCTGATAATTGACAGCCCTAAAAACAAAGGTAGCTGAGGTATAAACCTTCTTACCCAGACTTGCTATAGTTCTACTAGCCTTATCAGAAAGAAGCATCTTTGTAGAAGGCAGTAACTTAGACGGCTTGTCAGATGACACAGATATCACAGAAGGGTTAGCTGATGGGCAGTTATAAAGGACCTTGCAGTCATCAGGCAATTTATAAAACCTGTCAGTTTTTTTGGGGAGCAGGGGGATGAGAATCAGAAGCCTGAGATGCAGTAGAAAAGACATCCAACAAAGCAGCCAGGACAGGAGGAACAGCAGAAGGTCTAGGAGAGTCCATTTGCAAAAGCTCATAATACCTCTGTTGAACCACTGACAGCAGGACACAATCCCATTTAAAGAATTCCATCATTCTAGAAATTGTCTCTCCAAAAGAAATCTCCTCAAAAGTAGTCAGGACTAGTGGACTCCTTCATCAGAACCATAGTATAAGGGAGAAAGAATCTGGGAAGAATAGGCAAGAGATTCCTCATCTGAATCCTTCTCCTCCTCCTCAGAGGAATCCTTTTCCCTCGGCCTCTTAAAGAGGAGTAGAAGACTAAGGGGGCTGGAACAGAAACTCCTTGAGGAGGCTTCAAAACTATAAGGGCACTAAACAAATGTTGAGTGAAAGTCTGCCATTCACTTTGAAGGTCCTTAGGAGTAGGAGAAGCAGGTTTAGTTTTTTGTTTCTTTAAAGGAACATCAACCTTGTAAAACTTAGAAGGCTCAGACCTCATACAACACTCTGTAATTGTAGTCTGTATCTCCTCCCTGACCAAAATCTGAGGAAGACCCCTAGGCCATTTGGTAATAATCAGCCGCAGTTCCCCCTGAACATCTAAAGGGGATGCCTGCAAGGCCTCCAGGGATGTATGTAAAGCCAGATCCATGCTGGCCTTTGAAGCGTTTGTGGCAGAGGAATCTAAACCAGGAGCCAAATGATCTTCCGGGCTTTCACTAGCCCAAGACAGACATCTGGCAGAGGCGGCACAACTGAAGAATCAGACCTAGTTTCTTGGCTGCCGCCTTCGTAGATGGCTGACCCTCAGAGCTGGAAGTTCCCTCCATAGCATCTTTTGCCAGAAGCTTAAGTCATTGATTTTCTAAATATATGGCCAAAGAGGAAAGCCAACTATGCAGAGTCTTCAGAACAAAAGCCTGGTAAGTGGAAGTATGGTCACAGGAAGCACCTAGACAAAATAAACACTGCTCATGTCGATCTTTATGGAGAATCTGTCTTCCGCACTGTCATTTACTCTTTTTGGATGACATGAACCCCACAAGCAGCAAAAACAAGGAAAAAAGATAAGAACAAAACCCCAGTGGGAACTTATCTAAAAATGGCTTGGTGAACCAGCAAACAAATTGAGCGTTCAGACCAACGATCGAAGATGGATTTCAGAGTGGTGGCAAAGAAGTTCTGAGGGTGGTACATCCAACTTCACTTTCTTATCCTATGTTGTATGCAGGGAGCATACGTGTGATGTATGGCATAATCTTAGCAAGCTAAAGGCTTCAGTATACTGTCCGGAAGTCAGGCTGCCCTTGGCAGGGGATCCCTATTGTAAGGAATACTGCAACAGTGGAATGGAAGGACATCTCCTGTTTCTGTAAAAAGAATATATGCATATTTGATTGCTTACAATTTGTAAAATGGCCTTCCAGACTGTAAATGTGTATGGTGATCTTTATTGATCTTAATACTGTAATTCAAACATTTGTGGTTGTGTTGTCTTCTCCCAGGTTCCCGCTGAAAGTAGACATTGCCCTAGTCAGCAAGCAGTAAATCAGGCAGTCAGTTTCATCTAACCAGACAACTAGTCCATTATATATTACCTAACAACCAAGGGTAGGGGGGCACAAGGTAAGCCTGTGTTTGCTTTGTAGAGAGCCATTTCTTATCTGACATTTTCCGTTAGACAGGAGCACCACTTAACTATTTTGTCTACCCAGGGAGGTGAATGAAGTGGCAAATGCTCTTAAACTGCATCTCTGTTCCTGGAGTCACATATGCAGAAGCTGTGCTAGTAAGGGTCTTCCGGAAGTGGGCCACTACAGAGATCAACCTGTTTGTCACATGAGAAAACAGACATTTCCCATCTTCTGCTCAGTGAAGTAGGGCAAGAAATGAGGTAGCAGTCGATGAGTGTCCTTTCCCTTGACATGAGTGAGTCATTTATGCCATTCTGCTAATTCCATGCCTCATTGCAGAGTCTCTGGAAAGAAAGATCAAAATGCATTTCCATGCTGGCTGAGAAGAATGTAGTTTTAGGCTCTGTTGTCCTTTGCAGTCTGTGAAATTCCCTGTCATTAGCCATGGATGTCCTCTGTTGATGGTTTAATGTTTTGGTCTGCTGTGGTGCCTGGAAACAGGATTATCAGCAGGAATCTGAGGGGTGAGTGAGGCTGCCAGAAAGGTCTCCACTTGTCAGACTTGTGCCTCCATGTGGAAATGGCTCTCAGTTTAGGTAAACTGGTATGCTGTACCATTCCATTCATCTGGCTTGCAGGTAGACTTGATGTTTCTTAGGAACCTGTACGAGTCAGGCTTCAGTTATTCCATTGACAGGATGCATGTGTTAGCTGTTGTGCATCATGACCTTATAGATGGCAGAACTATACCCAAGCACCTTGTTGCATAAGTTTATGAAAATGAACTAGCTGTCCATCTCATTTGTTGCAAGGAGGGAAAGACTTGCAGTTACTCAAGCTGACATATTGTAAGTGGATTATTATTTTCACAATCTTTTCTCTTAATTTGGCTGTCTGCTAGCAAATACTGTGATCAGAGCTCTTGCTACTAGAGGAGGGCTACTTCTAGTACTGGCTTCAAAAATGCCTCCTTTGCAGGCATTGTCTGCTATGGCCACTTGGTCCTTACTATACGCCTTCACTGAGCATTATTGTCTTGACTGTTACTTTGAGGCATTGGGCCACATTTTGAAAAGTCCATAGTCCACGTCTCAACTTCCTGATCTGTGTACTTGTGTGATCTTCTGACTTCTTCCATCCTGCTTGTTACTGTAAAGATTCAAGCCGATTAATTCCACAGTGTCTTTTATGTTAAATATTACATACTTTGTCAGCTGATCTATGAGTGAAACAATATTATCGGGTCAGGAATACATCCATTCTTTCCTCTACAGAAGAGATTTTCCAGTAGTTGCATAAGAGTTTTGTAAGTTGGGCAAACATGTTATAATATCACTTGCTCAGTAATGTAGTGCCAGATCTGCACTATTTCTTTACGGAAAGGTGCTTACTGGTGACATGGAGCAAAATGGCAGGCTTGATAGATATGATTGCTTATTTAGCTGGACGTACCTAAATGTTATATTTTACAGAAAGTAGTGGCAGATTCTGACTGTCATCGTGAAATACCTAGTTAAGGACTTATCGAGGATGGTGGTATGATAAATTAAGTTATGTAGTTTAGCAGTAACCGACAAGTGGGTGTGGTATATTGATTTACCCACAGTTGGTGTGGTATAATCATGAGGATGAAGCCCAAATGATTAAACCAAAGAGGCAACCGTGGGTAAATCTTCAATATACCCATACTCACGAGTAAGTTATTGCTGTTATACAGTGACATTATTTAAGAACAAAATTACATTTCTTAAGTAATGTCTTTGTATAATGGCACTGTGGTGTTCTTCCATGTTGTTTCCTAATTCTTCTGCTTTGTTGATGTTCCGCACATGCGTATGGGACTTGCGTTCCCATGCTTACGCAGCGCATCAGGAGAAAGGATGATCTCCTTTGCTTTTTTTTTGTTTTTTTTTTTGAAAAACTGTGAAATCCAGACAGTTTAGAGGTGCGAGAGAGGGCAAAAATACAAGGAAAATCAGAAATCAGGTACTTTTCTTTAGTTTTGTATGACGTACCTGATTTTCCATGTATTTTCTCTGTCTCTGTACCTCTTAGAAAGCATATATTAATAGAAAAAAGTCCAGTTGGAATTCAGGGGACGGACGTTTTTCTATTAGTATATGCTCGAGTTTACAATAGGCACCCTGGTTGGGCTTGACCAATCAGCGTGCATGTTTTTACATACTAACGTGCTGCCATTGTGTAATAAGTAATATATGTTTATGGATGTTGGCTTATTGTGTATCCACTCAAATGGAATCTGTTCCAATACAGTCTTTGTCTAGAGATTTTTTTTTTCTTTTTTTTGCTTGGAAGCTTGGGTTTCCAAGGCACTCAACCACCCATCTCATTAGTGACCCTCCAACTCTTCTGCTTAAGGTCAGAAAGAACAAGAAAAGGTTCCCTTCTCCAACTTTCTCATTTGATGCCATTGCCGAGCTGAAGGAGAAAGAAAGGAATGAAGACTACATTGACACACATTTGCTTAATGGCAGAAGGAGAGAATAAGCCTGTCTAGTTTTCATTATAAGTGCCTTAATGTTCTGTCTCCCCCACATGCCTACCATCTCCCTTACCCTCTTCTACCTGCCCTTTGTCTTCTTAAATGTCTCTGAGGATTTCTTGTCCACCACCCTTTACAGTGGTCCATGCAGTGGGTCTGCACAACTCTGTAGTGAAAAGTATTTTCAGAGACCCAAGGAATAGCTAGCTAGTCCCTGTAATCGGTTGTCTGCGCTGCTGTTCTTCCTCTGTTCTTCTACCAGATGACCTCTCCATAGTTTTCTGACATGAACCTGTGCATTGTATCATGTCCTCCATGATGTCTGGTCTCAGATAAGAAGGGCTTCAGATTTTCTAGATTGTGATCATATTCGTTCCTCTCAGTTTCACATATCTTTTCTGGTATTCTTTTATAGTCTTTCCAGGAGCCTGACGTCCTTTACCTTATGACTTCCAGAACTACATGCTGCACTCAGGTTGCCACTGGACTAAGTCCCATTAGAGTGGAGACATGAGCTCTTTGCTTCTTGTGTCTCTCCATATGGAGGGTACACTCCAGCATACCCTGCTCTATTTTTGTGCTTCTGGTGGTCTAATCTAGGTGCTATTTGCACCCCATCTTACTTTCCTGCTCTGTGGCAATCCATTCCTCTCCTCATAGCTGATATTTTGCACTAGAGCTGTGGTCTTAGTGTCATACTTAGAATTTGTTTACATTGAACCACAACTGCCGCCCATTCTCTTTTCCCTTATCCACCACTGTGGCACCTATTTTTGTGTCATTAGGAAAGGTGTTGATCCTGTTCTCTGTTCTCTCATGCAAGTCTGAGACAAACACACTGCTGAATACTGGATCCAAGACAGACCCCTGCAGTCCCCTGCTAGTCATTTTCCTAATTCCTAACATTGTCCCTCTTGGCACAAAACCCTGTGTGTCCTATTCAGTCATGTAGCTGTCACGTTCCTCACTTGTGATCATGTCTCCAACATCTCCAATTTTCCTAATAGATTTTTCTGTGAATTTGAATGAAAGGTTTTTGATGATGTCCATGTAGAATATGTCTACTGGTATTCCCTGTAATGTTCACATGTAACTCCATCATACAACAACTGGATCAGGTTTGTCTGACTCTTCCTTTTCTCCATAAGCTAGTGTGGGTTGCTGTATTGATGAGTGGTGTGCTGTAGAAATGTTACCAGCTTTCCCCTCAGAATTCTCTCCATGACTTTCTCTATATGTTCTGTTAAACTAACAGGACAGCAAGTTATCCAAATGATCTTGGTCACTGTCTTCCATTCTGCTGGCAGTTTTACATTAGTCATTGATCTGTCAAAGATCATCATCAGGAGGTATGAAAACACACTGGCCAGATTTCTGAAGACATCTGAAGATGAAGATGTTGGTTCCCTTTGCTGTATTGCCCAGTTCCCATATCTCTCAAAGCTGGATACTATTCTAGGAATTAAGTTTTTCTTGGGTCTCCTCCTTAAGACTGTATTATAGAATTCATACCGGAAAAGGATGAGAAACATAAATAAGATGAGGAATAAAGAAGCGTCCTTACCTTAAAAGCATTGTACAGAACTAATGATGCTGGATGAATCCAAGTCCCAAGCAATGCCTCCAGTTTTAAAATAGTTCCAAGAGTCAGTACTCTGACTTTACCAAAGGCCTGGTTTCCAGCATCCTAAATGTTGGGCAGATGGTTGTTGATTTCTAAAAACAGGAAGGACTAGGTTCATGGACTGATTGTGATCTTCAGCAAGTTAACATTGGTTGCTCAACCAGTAGAATGAAATTTTGTTTCTGTTATCCCTTTCATCCATGCAAGAAATCCAGGACCTTGTACAGACTAAGTAAGAGACCTTATTGCTTTTTAAGCATTAGCTTCCATGATCTTGAATTACCAAGCCAATACTGATGTTTGTTATAAGTTAATTATGCCCAACAGACAATGGACAAACTAGCTAAATATGAGGCCAGAGATAGGGCTGTGGATTTGGACAGTAGATCTTAGAGTCGCTTTTAGCATGCTAAATGTGGTAATGGATGCATATCTGACAGCCTTGGCCACCATATTGCCATGAGATGCCATACCTTACTCAGGATGTAACCTTACCTAGAACACATTAATTTTAAGCTCATGAATGTTTCTTCAGTTACTGTTTAAGGAGACCACAAACTTATCCTAAAGGATCTTGAAGAAAAGAGAAAGGTCATAGAACAGGCATAGGATGTATTGTTATCTAGATATTTTGTAAGAATTATGCAATCCTGAGCAGCTCTCTTTTGCATAAGCAGCCCTACCAAACAGCAGAAGAGGGGGTCTGAATGAAAAGATGATAAAAGTCAGCAAAAGGAGAGAAGTATTGCTGGAAATGAATTCATCCTCAAGTCTTGGTGAGTACCTTCACAAGGTGGACCCTGTTTTTTACAAAATCTCATCATGACGACACTGATATATAGACTGTATTTTATATGTCATATGTCATGAACAGAAGTTGGTTAAAAATAAAGAAGATAGCTGGGTGCACAAGTCTCAGGATAGAAAAGTACCTAGTCCTGGTTAGGTGCACTGGTGTCAGGACTGGAAAGAAATGACAGTGTAGAATCCTGAAGACATGGAAATATTCCTGCAATGGGGCTAGGCCAGACCCAGGGGGAGTAGGGCCCCCCTGTTGTAGAAGGAAATAGCTGTCCACAAAAATCACAAAAACTGATAGGCCAAAAAAAAGCCAAACAGACACTAGAGTGGACTGTTGGGGATAAGAAAGAAATTATGTTTTGGTACTATTATGCAAGAAGCCCAGAATTTCCAGACAAAAGCTATACGAAAAGATTAAGAGAGAAATTAGAGGAAAGAAAAATGCTTCCACAAGAAAAACTGTCAGAAGCTTAAAATAAAAATTTGTGTTTATTAATACAACAGATCCATGAAAAACACTATATAGACCAAGAAACCTTGTAACATTTGGAAAAAGAAGTAACTGAGGAAGTACGAAAATTTAAAGAACAAAATTTAGAGACGTTTGAAGGGTATGAAAAAGAAATATGGACATGGGAAAGAGATTTGATATGGTGCAGTATTTATGCAAATGAGAAAGCCAAATTAATCAGTACGAAAAAGGCAGCCCTAAAGATATTCGAAGAGAAATCCAGGCAAAGGCATCCAGATATGGAAAATTTCACAACAACAAAAAAAATCACAAAGAGGGAATGTAGAACAAAACATCAGTCAAATAGAAGTTAAAAAAAATAGAAGCTGAAGTTTTATAATATTTGTGAAGTGAAGGATTCAGTGTAGAAAGTCTAACACAGGTCATATCACTGCATGATGGAACAACTAGTCCCCAAAGTAAGGAGAAACAAGAGGAGCAGGAGACATCTGAAGAAGAAATATGGACATGGGAAAGGAAAAGGGATTTAATAAGGTGCAATATTTATGCAAAGGGGAAAGCAAAAATAATCAATGCAAAAAGAGCAACACCAAAGATATCTGAAGGGAAATAGAGGCAAAGACATTCAGATATGGAAAATTTTACAATACAAAAAATAAGAAAAGAAAGAGGAAAAGTAGAAAAGAGGATTAATAATGGAGAAGTTAAAGAATTAGAAACTGAGGTTATGGAGTACCTGCAAAGTGAAAAGATTTAGTGTAGAAAATTAAACTCGGTTAACAACACAACAGGATAGAACAGTAGACACCCAAAGTAAGGACAAACCACAGTAGACACCCAAAGTAAGGACAAACCAGTGGAGCAGGAAGCATCTAATCAGTTGACATATGAAAATAGTTTGGAGCCTCTCATAAAAAACACTATAAAGGTTCAGTTGGAACTACACAGCAAGGGAAAGAACAGGAAACTGTGGCAACTCTTAACAGTCACTCTCGTGGAGTGATAGACCAGTGAGTTCCCATATAAAAGAGCAATGGATGACATGGTGAAACTGAAAAGAGTGTGGCACAGGAAGAAGCTCTGGAACTTTCTATAGAATGCCCACAGGAAATGGCAAACAAAGAATGTGCCGTCAGTTTATAAGAAAATGATGTAAGAGAAGAGTTGCTTGATTTAATAGAGATGGGTAGACATATTAATATCAAAGAAAAAAATAGACTGCAGAAGATCAGTAGAACCCAAGAAGTTAGACATTTGATAAAACAAATGAACATAGTAATTAGGACTATCCATAGAGATTCATGTGATATAACAGAAATAAATAGGATACATTACTGTGCAGCCAAATTAATAACAGATAAAGTCCTACCACAAAAACACAGAGTGGTAAGGGAAAGGACGGGGAGAAATCGAATGCCATAATGGAAGATTGAATAGAGAAAACTATAAAGCAATTAAGACAAGAAGTGTCACTGTTGGAAGAGTATAGAAGAAGGAACAGATCAACAAAAATACTCAGAAAGATAGATGTGATAAAAGCAATGGGCAGTATTTTAACAGATCAGGATTTATCATGCACTATTGCAAATAATAAAAAATATCAGCACAGGCAGAAAAACTTAGAAGATACACAGATAAATATAAAGGAAAAGTACAAAATAAGCAATTTCTTCATGACCCAAAAAAGTTTTGTAGAGAATTGGGAAACAAGGTAAAAGGAACTGAAAAATCACCAAAAAATAATAAATAAATACATTTTGGAGAAATATTTATGAAGATCCTGTGGAACATAACAAAAATGATAAATGGATAGAAGAAGTAAAAGAAAGAATAAGAAATGTACAAGATATGAAATGGGATGAAGTAATGACCAGAGAGATTGAAACAAAGTTAAGAAAAGCTTCTAATCGGAAAAACCCAGGCCTAGATCCAGTAACTAATTTCTAGCTAAAAGTAGCCCTGAGTAAGAACTATTTATATGTGCACCTGGAACAGACACCAGACTGGCTAACAACAGGAAAAACAATGCTCTTACTTAAGAGTGAACTTGCAAGCTACTCTAAAAACTGTAGACCAGTAACTTGATTTCCGATGATCTATAAACTCTACACTGGAATTGATGCCGACAGAGTTTATACTGATTTAGAAGAAAACTCAAATTATGGCAGTAGAACAAAAGGGTAATAAATGAAAGTCGTGTGGAACAAAAGGATCATTTATTGTTAAATAAAGTCGTAGTGGAGAACTGTAAAAAGAGGAAGAATCTAAGTATGGTATGGTAGACCACAAAAAAGCATTTTACAGTATCCCATATTCATGGATAAATGAGTAATTAAAAAATGTACAAGATAAACCCTACACTGATAAACTACATCACAGTGACCATGAAACAGTGGCAAACCACTTTGCAGTTAAGCCGTGATAAAGGGCAAATTATTATCCCAGGGATAAAAATCCAAAGGGGGATATTCCAGGGTGACTGTGTCAGTACTGCTCTTTTACATTGCCCTTAACCCATTAAGCTGTCTGCTTAACAGATTTAGGTCATGGCTGTAATTTGGCTCCTAGAAAGCAATGAAGTGTTAAGACTTCTCATCCTCTCTATGTCAGTGATTTAAAACTGCATAGCACATCAGATGTGGAACTGAAAGCACAACTGCAAGTCTTTTGGCATTTCCCAGTTAGGGGTCGCCACAGCGGAACTCCCGTCCGCTAATGATTGGCAGTGGATTTTTACTGTGCAGAGTTTCCAGCCCGTCGCCCAACTTTCAAAGAAGGCACGCCCATTCATGTATGCACCTACCTGCATGTCTTTAATGTCACTCAACCACGGGGAGGACATGCAGACTCCACACAGAAGGCGCTCCAGCCGAGAATCGAACGGGAGAACCTCTTGCTGTGAGGCAACAATGCTAACCGCAGCACCACCGCGGCCTGAAAGCACAACTGCAAGTAGTCTAACTTTTTCAGATGATAAAAGAATGTCCTTTGGTCTTGATAAATGTGCAAAAGCAACCTTTAAAGCAGGAAAGCTGCAACACCAAGAAAACATCAGTTTGGGACAAGAATGTAATATAAAAGAACTGGAGCAAGAGGGAGTGTATACATATTTGGGAACTGATAAAGGATCAACAGTAAAACATGAACCAATGTGAATAAAACTCAGTAAGGAATTTTTTTAGAAGACTTAAATTAATCCTGAAAACAGCATTGACATCTAGGAACAAAGTTCAAGCTGTAAACTAATTTGCTCTTCCTGTTGTAACTTACAGTTTTGGGGTGATTGACTGGCCCCAAAAGGTATTGGATAGATTAAACAGGAAAATAAGAAGGATGCTTCATGCTCATCAAATGATTTATAAAAATCAGTGCATACCAAGATTATATATTCCCCATTCAGAAGGAGGTATGGGCCTCCTTGAAATTGATTACATGTATAGAGCTGCAATCGTGGGACTGCATACATATCTGCTGATCTCACAAGACTCCAACATAATGAAAGTTTTGAAACACGAGAACAAATCTAAGATGTCTTCCCTGCTTAATCTAGAAGAAGCATATTGGAGTCAAGCGGGAATGGAAATTAAACCAGAAGTAGATAAAAATCAGGCAGCAGCTGAATGTGGCAAAAAAACAAAAGCAAGAATATAAGATGAAGGATCAGACGAGAATGCAAGTAATGTGGAAAATGGATAAATATAGTTGCAAGTATAGAAAACTCCTGGAACAACTTCTTGTTGATCAGGATTGAATGCAGGAATGGTTAAGGAGAGGCAAATTCAAACCAAAAGATGAAAGGTTAATATTGGCGGCTCAAGATAGTGGACTACATACATGTTAGTTTACAAAGTCCATTGAACATGTGGGAGAAACAGACAAATGTAGGTTATGTAAAACAGAACTGGAAACAGTTGCTAGTTGTGGCATACTAATGGCAGAAGGACTGTATACTGAAAGGCATAATAATGTGAAAAGACTGTTTCACTGGGGATTTTGCAAACATTATAATAATGAAGTAGCTGAAAAACACTGGAAACATGACCCACAAAGCATCCTCGAAAATGTTGAAGTCTACATCACATGGGATCAGCCATTACTAACAGTTCAAAAGGTAGATGTGAGAAAACCAGATATAGTGGTCCCTGGGAAGGAGACAGAAGTAGCATTGATTATTGAAATCGCTACACCCAGTGACTTGCTTACAGAGAGACACAAAGTCATAAAGTATGATTTGCAGGCAGAAACAAGAGCAATGTGGAAGAAAGATAACCAGATAATGGCAATAGTAGTAGGAACAAGGGTCTATATTATATATTCAAAGCTTCAAAATTTCGAACCTCGTATGTTCGACGGCATATGAGTGAAACTTGAAACCCCCGAATATATAATAAAAAACAAAAAAACTTACCTTAATGCTCTGAGCAGGGGGCAAGCACCCCTGCACCCCCCACACCCCTTCCCCACTTAAATACACCAACTCCGAGACCACACTTCAGTGCAGAAAAGGGAAATTTTCCCATTCTGCGTGTACGGAGCCGTTGCCTTTCACCTTCAAACTTTTCAAAGTTCGATCATATGGTGTCGACCATATGACATTCGAACTTTGAAACGTTTGGCAATTTAATAGGGACTCTAGGAACAATGGGTCTTATAAAAAAGAATCTACAGTTGTATTTCAATATTTTACTGATACATATGTAACTCTGTACAAATTACAGGAGGAGTCATTACTGGGGTACATCGTGGGTGCTGTGAAGAGCACTTCTGGCTGACATCAAAGATTGAAACAATACTAATTTCATGAACTTTAATTATACTTTGACTTAGGAATGGGTTCCATTCCTGTCATGGTATTAAAAACCGAAAAGATTTGGAGAAATTAAAAAAACAGAAGATGCAATATAAACCCTTCGAAAGAAAGCAGGTAAGCAACACCCAGATCAGCAGCACCAAGACTCTTAAGTGCACTGCAACTGAGGGAACTCCTAAAAATAATACTTGGTCATATTCTCACTCCTCCTTCCTATAGCCATGGTTGGAGGAACATTTGTCTAATACTAAGAAGAATGGTTTATCTTGACTGATGACATCTGGATAATGAAAGGAGTTGATCTGATGTCACTTTTCATTCATTCTTCTACTTGTGGGTTCGGATCCAATCCTCGGATCTGACTTTGCCACTTATTTACGGCTTGTGGCTAATGCAGACTCCTCAAGCTCCTGTCTTACCCATAATGCCTTAGTCCCCCACCATACCTCAGATCTCATTTGTTGCCTTCGCATACGGACATGGTTGCTGTCAGCTCTCGAGCTTTTTGTGAGCTACTAAAGTATTTTTCTCCCTTAACCCTACGCGTTTTTTCCTGTGTATCTTGATACCATTGTTGGTAGTTTTTTTCCCCCAACTGTCCTTTATACCATTAAGGTAATCTTGTCAGTAGTTTTTCCTTTTCTTTGCTGTTGAAAAGTATAATGGTTGAAAAATCTTTGGGGTTCAGAAATGTAAAGAATGTTGGCACAAGATCCCTTTGTCTGATGCCCATGACTCTTGTGTCTATTATGTGGGCCCTGCCCATTTCAAAGTCCATTGTTGTTGTTGTGTCTTTCGGCTTTTCCCAGTTAGGGGTCACCACAGCGGAACTCCGGTCTGCTAATGATTGGCAGTAGATGTTTACGTGCCAAGTTGCCGGCCCTGACGCACAACCTTCTACGAAGGTACGCCCATTCACGCATGTTTCCACACAGAAGACGCTCTAGCTGAGAATCGAACAGGACAACGTCTTACTGTGAGGTGACAGCACTACCGCAGCACCACCACCGTGTAAATCTTTTAATTCAAGGGCTTTAGTTAACAGAAAAAAAAATAATTAATTTTGAAGGGACTTCTCCCTGCTGCATTTTCAGTCATTGGCTGGATCTCAACTCTCCAAGGCAGGCCAGAGAGAGTCGACAAAATAACTTCCTGAACCATCTGGATCTTCCAGTACTCCTTCGGATCTGAACAAGGAGCCAACCTGGAAGATTTCAAAATGGTCTGATGTGAAGACCAAATCCTTATATCTGACTGCTTCGAATGTAATAAGGTCGGCCTCATCAGATCTGGTTCTCTTGGAGCAAAAACAGCTCCCCCAGACTCGTTCTTCATCCTGTCTGGACCTGGTCCCCTCTCAGCTACTTTTTCCCTTTTTAGGGAGGCACCAACATTCCAAATCTCCCTCTTTAGCTTCTTCCCATTCTTTCAGGAGTCTTACAAGGGCAGATGTGAATAAAATGATAAGGAAGTTTCTCTCAGTGCAGATACAGATGGGAGTTCTCCAAGCTCCTACCCCTTCAGGACAGAAGACTTTTACCAGTATTACTCCACCCGTCTTGGCTCCTTCTCCAATGTTCTTCGTGTTTCACTGTTGCAGTCACTACATTTGGGTAATCTGCTGGCAGGTTGCCCTTAGTCAGCCTGATTAACAAAGTCTTGGGTCTTGCGTCGGTTGCTGTCCCTTCTTCCATGACGTCAGGTCGTCAGGGGTATAAACATGCAGCCAACACCATTACCTCAGTCTTTCTTGCCATGCGGTGCCCGAAGCAGAAGCAGTTCGCAAGTGCCGGTCAGCCGACTCCTGAAATTTTCGTTTTCAAGTTTCAGAACCGAAGTCTTCAACTTAAAGCTAAGTACCCCATTGGGGAAACTTTTTCTTGCTCCTTACCGATGTCAGTAAAAGTCAATAATTGCATTACTTGTGGAAAGCAAATACCTCATAAAGATTTTCACTCGTACTGTATTCCTTCCCTAGGCCCTGACCACGACATACCTTGCTGTCGGTTTTGTGCTTTATTTAATCAGCGCACTATCCGTCGTCTGTATATTTTTGCCTCTAAATATTTCGGTTCTCGGTTTAATTATCCAGAAATGTCGTCTGTTAGCCATCCGACTACCAGGATTCCGAAAAAATGCAAAGATAAAGACAGAGACAGGCCGCCAAGGTCCAAAACTGCTGACGACGCTTCTCCTAAGCCAGTCGCCAGTTCGCCGGTACTCAGTGAGGCACTTTCGCAGCCCCTGATACCCGCTACTTCTGATTCACAGACCTCTACATAGACCCATTCGGAGTCCAGTATGCTGCAGCATACTTCACCTATGGAACCCGCAGATGTCTCTACCTTGGATGGATCTGGAGCCGCTGTGCAGGCACTGGCTTCTGAGGGTGTATTCAGGCCTACAGACTTGCATATTAAATCGACACCGCCTTCATTATTAAGGCCTAAATCTCGATCCTTGTCTAAAAAAACGACGCCCAGGCTACATGTTCAGGACCCTATGCCTAAAAAACAAATGATAAAAATGGCTGAAGATCTAATTACTCTAATCAGGGGTAGTCACCCCCCCCCTCTAAGAGGCCTAGGGCTGAGCTTGATTATGAATCTTCTCATCAGGATTCTGTTTCTTCTGACTCTTATAATGACCGGGATTTGTCCATACCTACTTATGAGGATTCTGATGCAGAGGATTCCATTCCCTCTGCTTCCTCTCCTGAGGATTTTTCTTTTGGGGAAACTTTACATACTTTAAGGGAGCATTTCCACTGGGAAAGCCAGGAATTTTCTGATTCAAAAAAGAGGCTTAAGGATTTCCTTCTTCTTCCTCAGCATAGGCCTTTGGCTATACCTCCTGTACTGGACATTGTTGATTATGTGTTTTCGGAATCCAGTTTGGCCCCTGATTCCCTGCCTCCGGCTCCTAGTAAACCTGACAGATACTACAGGGTCCCTGAGTCCCACAAGTTCCTTTTCAAAAATCCTGTTGCATATCCAGAAACCATTTCTCAGGGGCCCAAGGGCATTAAGGCTTCTACTGCTAAAAATCCTACCCCTACTTTTAAATCATCTGGCGTTTGTAAAAAGGGTTCTAACTTGTCTGGGGTACACCATAAACGAAAAGAAATCATAACTGGTACCCTGTCAACAGATTACATTCCTGGGTACAAGCTTGAATACATCTGCCCAGATGGCTTTCCTCACGCCAGAGAAGCAAATTCATTTGGTAACCTACTTCAAACAAGTGGCCACAAAAACCCTGCTATCTGCAAGACAAATACTGCAATCCTTGGGGTTCATGGCTTTCTGCATTCTTCTAATTCTATATGCAAGACTGCATATGAGGAAACTACAATGGTATCTAAAAAGTCTATGGAGTCAACATTGCCACAGCCAGGAAACAATGATTCCTATCATACCTTGCTTACACCTGGAGTTCCTATGGTGGGCAGGGGCCTGCCACCAAAACAAATGACTACCATTCACACTACCCCCTGCCGTCCAAACCCTAACTACAGATGCATCAGTCTATGCATGGGGGGGCTCACCTGGCAGGGAAGTGCATTCAGGACAAATGGAACCCAAATCAAATGCACCTACATATCAATCAAAAAGAAATGTTAGCTGCACAGAATGCTCTGACAGCCTTCAAGGACTGCATTCTTCCAGGACAACTGCTGGTAAAGACGGACAACACCACGGTTATGTGATACATAAACAAGCAGGGGGGGTACACATTCCTGCCCCCTCTGCAGACTGGCCATGGCATTATGGAACACAGCCTTGAGCTACCAAGTGCACCTACAAGCTCAACTCCTGCCAGGAAAATTGAATACACTAGCAGACGGACTAAGCAGAAACCTCATGGACCCACATGAGTGGAGACTGGAGCTCCGGATTTTCAACATGTTGACAAGCAATGGGGGAGCCCAGACATAGATCTGTTTGCCTCCCCCCAGAACTACCAGTTGAACAGGTTTTGCACAAGGACTCCCCAAAAACAAGCCTGGAAAGTGGATGCTCTGTCCTTCAGCTGGAAAAACCTATCAGTCTACGCCTTTCCCCCTCTGCCTCTGCTCTCCAAAGTTCTACTAAAAGTCAAACAGGACAAACCAAGGATGATTTTGATTGCTCCAGACTGGCCGCGCCAACACTGGTACCCCCTCTTGCGCAGTGTGTCACAAATATCTCCATGGCACCTGCCTCAGACCCCTTCCCTGCTGTCTCAGCAGGAGAACCAAATTCTGCACCCTCAGCTTCCAACATTGAACCTTGCAGCCTGGCTAATCACTTAAATTCACCCTTACCATCCCTCAGCAAACCTGTGATAGATGTCATCTTGAAGACGAGGAGACCTAGTGCTAGACAATCTTATGCTGACAAATGGAAAAGATTCTGTGCCTGGAACCAATCTTTAGGGATGAGCACAGCAGCACCCAATTTACCTCAGATTTTGCAATACTTAACTGAGATGCTTCACAAGGCCCTGTCTTTTTCCTCCATTAAAATCCACGCCTCAGCTATTTCAGCTCACTGTAACACAGAACCACCCCTCTTCTCTCATCCTCTGCTCAAGCAATATCTCAGAGAGGCAAAAAAACTTGAGACCACCCAGGAGAGCTCCTACCCCTGCCTGGGACCTTAACTTTGTTCTGGAGAAACTGACTCTACCTCCTTTCAAGCCAGCTGCTACAGCCATCCTTTTAGCAATCATTTCAGCTAGAAGGATATCTGAATTACAGGCTCTTATGGCAGTGGAGCCTTTCATCATCTTTCATGCGGACAGGGTATCTACCAATCCATCCTTCATGCCAAGGTGGTTTCCAGTGTGGCTTTTAATCAGTCCATTCATTTGCCAACCTTCTTTCCCAATCCACAGAACAAAGGGGAACAGATTCTGCATTCATTGGATGTGCACATACAACTTAGATTCTCTTGGACAGGACTAAATCTCGAAGAAAATCTGAACAATTGCTGGTGGCATTTGCTGCAGGGGCAGAGGGGAAGGCTATTTCAAAACAAATAATTTCTAAATGGACAAACCATTGCATTCATTTCTGCTATAAGCACCATGGAAAACCTATCCCCCAGGGGATCAGATCTCACTCCACCAGGGCTGCATCTACTTCTGCAGCCTTTCTCAGAGGTGTTCCTACCAGGGATATCCTAGAAGCTGCTACCTGGAGTTCTGTACATACATTCACCAAGCATTATCATTTACAAATTTTCTCTAACTCCAGAGCTGGCTTTGCCACTGCTGTCTTGCAGGGCCTTATAGCTGGCCCTAATGCTTTATAAACTCCTCCTCCCAACCATAGCTTTGGGAATCTACCCAAATGTAATGACTGCAACAGTGAAACACGAAGAACATAGTACAGTTGTGTACACTTACCATAAATGTAGATGTTCGAGTGTATTCACTTTTGCAGTCCTGGTTACCCTCCCTCCAGCCCCCTAGTTTTTTTCTGGCTATACCTCTACTTTCCTTTACTATGCTTAAAAGCCTTTTTGGTGTATTTGCTTTTGGTTGGAGGTATATTTTTGTGTTTTTGTGTTTATTTGCTCCCCATTAGGGGGCACCTGACATCTGGGGCAAGAAAAACTGATGTAATGGTGTCGGCTGCATGTTTTATACCCCTGACGACCTGACGTCATGGAAGAAGGGACAGCAACCAACACAGGATCCAAGACTTTGTTAATCAGGCCAACTGAGGGCAACCTGTCAGCAGATTACCCAAATGTAATGACTGCAACAGTGAATACACGAACATCTACATTTATGGTAAGTGTACACAACTGTACTATCCTTCCTTTGGTTTTGGAGCCCTTGGTGCCATGCCTTCCGGGACTGTCTGTATTGTATCTGAGGATGGTTATATCTTTGGATCGATGTTCTCTGAGTGGACCAGCTCCAAATGTGTCTGAGCCAGATGACCGTCAGAGATGAAGTGCCATTGTCATCTTCAAGGTACTAGAGTCGACTCCAAAGCTGTTGGAGCCTTCTGTACCCCTTGGGGCTTTGGCATTGGACAGCTTGGCTTGGACTTCTACCTCAGGTAGGTTGCCTTTGGGTCACATGGAGCCAGTGGTCTGGAAGCATGTCTTCTCTACTTCGTCGGCTTTCCTCTGCCCAGGGCATTCTGCCTTTGAGGTAGTAGAGAGGGTATTCTGTTCTAGAATTCAGACATTTCCACCATCCTCAAATCTTCCATCTGATTCGAGATGTCTTTGTGCATGAACCTCATCAGTCTACCCAACAGGGACAGCCAGCCCAAAGTCTCCAGGCCACCCAACAGGGTGTCTTTATATCTTCCAATACGTCTTCAGAGCACCCACCAAAAAAAATCCCTAGGAAGAGAAAGTGCAAGAGGAGGCACTTAGACTCTTCCCAGGAGTCAGTCACAGTGGAGAGGATACTGATTTCGATGAAGGGGAAGGGTCCCCGAGATTACCACTTGATGACGTTTCCTTTGGAGACATTTTGGAGATCCTTAATGAAAGGTGCGGGTGGTCTACTGATTACCCTTCCCAAGAGGAATCCGTATTCCTGGAGGCATTTGATTCTGGCCCATCTACGTCCTGGGTGACAAGCCCATTGAGTTAATCTCTCGGCAGATGTGGATTGAACCCAATTCTGTTGGGCCAGTCCTCAAGAGAACAAATAGGATCCTGGCACCACCAAAGAGAAAGGAGTTTTGGAGCAAGGGAGTACCAGTAGATGTCATGGGTGTAATGGTGGCAACAAAGAAAGAACTCACGGAACAGAGTTCATCTGTTCATCCCCCTAACAGGGAGTCTAGGGCGATAGATTTGGGAAGTATGTTTATGCTTCAGTGACTTTTCGCAGTTAGTTCACAGAAATATTTGGCACACTTCACCAGATTTCAGAGGGATTTTTAAAGAAAGTACAGTTGTGAAAGATTTTACCATAACGGTAGATGTCCTTGCCTTCACTGCTGTACTATTCTTAAACATATGGGATTCCCTGCGAAGGAAAACCAACATCCGGCCAGTCTTTAAAATACTCTAGAATTTGAAAGGTATGTTGAATGTCACCATACACTCCCTGCGTAACATAGATCATAAAGGTGACGTTAAGGCCTACCAAAATCAGAACTGATTGCCCCAGGAAGAACATTAGTCCAAGAAACTCAAGAGGTAATGCGTATATCCAGGAAGGTAAAGAACTAGGGGGATGGAGGATGGGAGCGAGTACTGCAGCAGTGAAGGCAAGGACATCTGCTAATATGATAAGATTTTACACAACTCTACTATGTCCTTACATTCCCTGCTGCAGTATTCTTAAACATATGGGAGAGTGTCAAAGCTCAAGAAGAAACTTGGGAGGAAGAAGGGGCAGAAGAGTACTCTAAAAAGCCATGAACTGAACTAGCGAAACCAGCCCTAGCTCTAGAGATAGCATCCAACTTGTAATGGTTGGTAAAGGTATGCACAGAAGTCCAGATAGCTGCTTCAAGAATAGAATTAGTATCTCAGTCTTTGAGAAGCACCAGATGAAAGCAAAGCTTTAGTAGAATGAGTCTTAATTGAAAAAGGAAGACTTGCCATGAAATTTGTAACAAAAGGAAAGGAAACATAGTTTGCTTGGATACAGCAAGTCCCAAAGATCTAGGATGAAAAGAAACAAATAATTGATAAGATTTTCCAACAGCCTTGATCATATCCAAATAAGCCTTAAGTTGCCTATGCATGTCCAAAGTTTGCAGCACCCTCTCATTGTCATTTTGCGGAGAGGGGAAAGTAGTAGGCAGATTAATAGAGTGATTAAGTGATAGCTCATTAACTACCTTCAGCATAAAAGAAGGGTTGGTGTGCAAGGACATTGTCCTCATGAAAAAAAAAGGAGGACAAGCCATAAGGACCTGCAACATAGACACCTGTCTGGCAGAAGTAAGTGCTAACAAAAGAACAGTCTTGCAGGAGCAATGTTGCAAGGAAGCTGATGCAGCAGGCTCAAAAGGAGCTTGAGTCATCTTCTCCAAAATCAAAATTAAGATCCCTGGGAGGAGGAACAGCTTTTGTGGGAGGTCTAATTTTAAGGATGCCTTTAAGAAATTGTGTCACCTCATGTCTTGCACCTAAAGGAGGGGAAAAAGGCAGACAAGCAGAGGTAGCTGATAGGTGGGCCTTAATAGAATAATAGGCCAAACTAGCATTGAGCAGCTTGCACAAATATAGAACCAAAGGAGCATCCACAGTAAGTGGGTTCAGGTTAGGAGAGAGACACCAAAAAGAAAACCTCTTCCATTTGGGTAAGTAGGATTTCCTAGTCGTAGGTTTCCTGGCCTCCTGCAGGACAGGCATGTCCTCAGAAAAAAGGTGTCTATGAAGAATCAAAATCCTATCACCCACAGTGTCACTTGAAGCGTGGACAGGTGGGGATAGATAAGAGATCCCTTGTCTTGTGTGATTAGATTAGGGTTGCCAGATGTCTCTGTTTAACAGGACTATCCCGAGATCAGCAGCCCAATCCCGATTCCCACACTGCCTTTTGAAAATCCCGGCGAAGCAGGTTCTGCTTTGTGATTTTTGATTGGCTCAAATACTGGCATACGGGCCAATCCTAAATCGCAAAACGGAGCCAGTTCTGTTCAATATGGAACAACGAGTTGTCTGAGGCATCTGTAAACAATGCCTGAGAGAAAAGAGGGGGCTGAAAAAGGATCCCTGGATTCAGAGACAACTTCTGAATCCACCAGAGAAGTTCCTGTCTGAGGCAAGGAAGAAGAAGAACTACAAATTATAGAGGATGAGCATGTTGAAGCCACACTGACTTCAGAAATCACTGAAACTTTCTCGTATGAAGTTTGGCCAGAGGGAGCATCGGAATGGTGGAATGAAAGTCAGAGGAAGAACAGTGTGAAAGAAAGAAATGAGAGTTAAGGCCTTTGGAGGGGGTAGGGATGCAAGCACTGGCATCGTCTGAACCCTGCAACCCAGAAAGACGTGATCCTGATAAGAAGCCAGAGAAGAGTTTTTTAAATTTATAGTGAACCTCAGGCTCTGAAGAAAGGATATGGCAAAATGAAGATTTTGCAAAAGGCTGTCTGGAGAAGATGCCTGAATCAACAGGTCATACAAGTAAGGAACCCTTGAAGTCTGCAGAAAGCAGTGACAGGAACAAGGCATTTGGTGAACTCCCTTGGGGCAGTAGAAAGGCCAAAGGGCAAAGGAGAGAACTGAAAATGCCAGGAAGCATCAGAGAAATGCAGAAACTTCCTGAAAAGAGGATGGATTGGAATGTGGAGATAAGCATCCCTGAAATCCAGAGACACCATATAGTTCTGAGTGAGCAAGAGAGGAAACAAAATTGGAATGGACATCATCTTAAAGGAAAATACCTTTAGAAAAGTCTTTAGATGAGAGAGGTCTAGAATAGGTCTCCAAGTATCCTCCTTTCTGGGCACTAGAAACATTCTAGAGTAGAACCCTTTCACCCTTTGGGACACAGGCACCTCTTGAATAGTTCCCTGAGACAAGAGATCTTGATGACCATCTGTTAAGAAGGGAAGTTTTTCCCATGGAGGCTGAGGAATGCCCATAAAAGGAAGATGGGATTTCCACACCATGAAGTACCAGTGACGAATGATTGACAGAACACAAGAATCCTGAGTGATCTGAAGCCAAACCGGAAGAAAAAGAGAAAGGCGAAGAGAAAGAGAAATGTTCCTGAGAAGAGACGGAATCCAGAGGAGAGTCTATCAACTTAGCTTTTAATATCATCAGGTGGAGGTTGAAGCCTAAGCCAAGAATACCTCCTCATAACTGAACCAAAAACAGCAGTCCTAGAAGAGGCATCTGCCGTATCATAACTATATTTAATAGAATGACATTGACTTGAGGGGAAGTCCCTAGCAAGGAAGGAACAGAAGTTTTACCCTCAGAGTCTGGAAAATCAGAAATAAGTTGACAGACCTGAGAAAGAAGAGCCAACAAATACCTAGACATATGGGTCTGATAATTAATAACACTAAAAGTTAGGGTAACAGAAGAATTTTTTGCCCAGCCTGTCCATAGTTCTGCTGTCCTTGTCAGAAGTCAGTAACTTGGGCAAAGGAAGCAATTGAGATGGTTTGTCAGGGGCTACAGTCACTACGAAGGGGTCAGCAGCAGGACATTTATATAAAAAACAACAATCCCCAGGAACCGTATAAAACCTGTCTTATAACTTAGGAATTCGTCAGCAGAATCCACTTCATCCTCAGAAGAATCCTGGTCTCTAGACCTTTTAAGAGGAATAGAGGACTGAGGAGGAGCAAGAACTGAAACCCCATGGGGAGGCTTTAAGGACATTAAGGCAGAAAATAACCCCTGAGTAAAAGCCTGACACTTTTGTGGATCCCTAGAAGCAGAAGAAACATGTTTAATTTTTTGTTTCTTTTTAAGGGAATGTTCTGAGAAGGCTCAGATCCAGGACAACATTAAAAACCTGTAGCAGGAACTTCTTCCCCAACTAAAAACTGAGAACTCCCCTAGGCCCCTCAGAAAAACTCAACCATGGTTCCCTCTGAACGGCCGAAACAGATGCCTGCAAAGCATCTTTAGATGTGCTGCCAGCTGGATCCTCACTGGCCTCTAACATGGTCACGGCAGAGAAATCCAACAACATAGCCGGGCAAGCCTGCAGGTTCATAACAACCTCAAGAGAAACACCTGGCAGGGCTGGACAGCAGAAGTTCCGGTTGTGCCTTTTTCACCTTTTTTTTTTCCCTAAAGGGTGACCCCCAGGGCGGGAGATTCCTTTCATGGTATCTTTAGCGAGTAGCTTAAGATGCTGATTCTCAAGATGCAAGGAAAGAGAAGAAAGTCTACTATGAAGGGTTTTCAGAACAAATGCCTGACAAATAGAATAACATGTATGGTCATAAGACTCTAAACAAATGCCTGAAAAATAGAACAAGACATATGGTCATGAGAAGCACCAAGGCAAAAAAGACGCTTGTCGTGGTGGTCTTTATGAGGAATCTGTCTCTCACATTGGCATTTATACTTCCTGGATGACATTAACCCCAAAAAACACAAAACAAGAAAAAACAAAATCCCCAACTCATCTTGCAAAAACACCAAACAGGTGTAGGAAGTCACTGGAGAACGAATACGTTTGTCTGGCAGAAAATGGATGCAGGTAAACAGACTGATGGTGAGAAAGATAGTTTCAGACTGGCAGCAAAGAAGTTCTGATTTTTTGGTAGGTCTGAACATCACCTTTATGACGTACATTACGCACTGAGTGTACATTTTATTTATTTATTGACATTTGGTGATCGGGAAAGTCCACTAGATCAGTGATCCATCTTCAGTGGAGGCCCCAGGAGAAAAGCTCCAATTGCAGTTAGAAATAAAAGGTTATAACATTGTAGCAGCAAGTATGTACAGCATTTTAAAAGAAGCTGCAGTATGGATACAATGAAAACAATACAGAAAGTTACATAAGTTGCAAACAGTTGCAAAGATTAGTGAGACATTTTATCATCAACTATACAGAAAAAAACATCAATCACAGAAGGTTTATAGAGAATATATGTGTGTATATATATATATATATATATATATATATATATATATATATATATATATGTATGTATATATATATATATGTATGTATATATGTATGTATATGCTGCTAAAGTAGTCCAAGTAGCTTATAAAGGAGTAAGATAGGAACTAAAAAATGAAATTGGAAAATTGGGGGTGAAAAGTTAAGGAAAAATTATTAGGCAGTTTCTAGTGAAAGTAATGTAGTCAAGGTGGTTTAGGCCAGTTGTTGCAGGAGCACATAAGATTGTCAAAGTAATGGGACTTTAGTGCACTTTTGAAAGCTTTGTAGGAGTTTATTTGAGTAATAGCAGTGGGTAGAGCATTCCAGAGTTTGGCAATGGAGAAGGAATAAAGGCTTTGTCCAGCACGTTTGTTGGGTTTTGATACGCTTAGGAGCTGTTTAGTTGAGGACCTGAGATGTCGTGTTGGGATGTATGTTTGTAGCAAGGTATGAAGAGAGGGACAATAATTAGGGTTATGCAGTACTTTGTGAGTGAGTTAGTGTTAGTTGGGAGTATTGTAGATAGTGGGAGAATTCAAGCCAGTTTAAAAATTTTAGAGATTAGCAGTGATGTGTTCGGGTTGGCAAATTGGTGGGAAATTTTGATTTTTTTTGTAGTAGCAGGATAGTAATTTGTTCTTGAGGGATGCGTGTAGGTTAGTGAAAATGGAACTGCCATAAAGGAGAGTAGGGAGGAGTAGACTGGTTAGACTTTTATCTTGGTGGCCATATCCATATAAAGTTTATGCCTATAGAGCTTATCAAGTTTATAATGGGTCTTCTTGATTGTGTTGTGAATATGATTTTCAAAGGAGCATTTGTTATCAATTGGGATGATTCAGGAGTCTTTGGAAGACTGGCCAGACATCTGGCTTATGTGGCAGGGAATCCCATATGTTTAAGAATACTGCAGCAGTGAATGTAAGGACATCTCTCCAAATCCCTCTCAGGAGCAATAACTGGTGAGGCACAGATTTCCTTTGCATCACAATTGGCTACTTTACTGTCCACTACTATTTCATTGATGAGGCTCATTTCACATGCAGCTGAAGGTACCTCAAGGACAGTGGGTTCAGGCATTTCCAGTTAGAAAGCATGCCTGGGTGTGCATGTGTGATTTTGTAGAGCCTTTCAAGTCTTCCTTTGTCAATGCACCTTTTGACAGACGTTCCTTGTTTGGCCCTAGACACACACATTCCAGGTGTGATCAAGATGGTAAGACACTGTCTGTAGTGGGTGTATATTTTTCAACTCCTCAAAGAACCCTCTCTAGGAATCAATGAGGTGGTCAGAAAATATGGTTTAGAAAATCCCAGGGTCCTTTCCATGATCCACATGGAGATAGTTCCCACAGGGGCAGAGGGGAGAATTCTAACCGAAGGTGCCACCCATGCAGTGGAGGAGGCTCGCAGAGCCAGGGTTCCAGAGATTCATTCTCCAACAGACCCTATCAGTGCTCCAGTTGTCCATCTCTGGAGACAGTCGGGGGTCATCTGTCCCTGCACCAGAGAGCCTGGCTAGACAATACCCAAGATACTTGGGTGCAGAGGATTATTTCCAGAGGTTGTATAATTCCCTTTTCCATACCCCCTTCAAGTGTAAACAGAAATTCCAATGTTCCACCCAGTCAGAGGAAAGCAGCAGCAGCAGAAGTAGAAAAGCTGCTAGAAAAAGAGTCATCCAAGAGGTCCCCGCAGAACAGAAAAAATCCGGAACTTACTCAAGATTCTTTTTAGTGCCAAAGAAAACAGGGGACTGGTGACCAATTTTGGCTCTCAACAAACTGAACAAATCAGTTCAGTATACAATGTTCAGGGTGATTACGGTTCGGTTCATTTTGCCTTTCCTGCACAAGGATGACTGGATTTGCTCAGTTGATTTTCAGGATGCATACTGTCACATAAAAATGAACAGACGATCCAGGAAATACCTTCATTTCTGGCTAGGAGACAGTCATTACCAATTCAGAGCACTGCCCTTTGGCCTCACCACAGCCCCCGGGGTGTTTGCCAAATGCATGGCAATAGTAGTAGCTCACTTGAGACTACACTGATTTTGATTGATGTACATCGTGTTACCCTGCTGCAGTCATCACACTTGGGTTATCCTGTCATCAGGCGGTCCTGCAGTCGGCCGGAATTCCAAAGTCTTGGCGTCGGTTGCTGTCGCTTCTTCCCTGATGTCAGTGTGCCAGGGGTATAAATATTGCAACCGACGCCATTTTCTTCAGTCTTTCTTGCCGTGCGGTGCCCAAAGCAGAAGCAGTTCGCAAGTGCCGGTCGGCCGACTCCTGAGATTTTCGAATTTGAATTTCAGACCGAAGTCTTCTGTAAAGCTAAGTACCCCGTTGGGGAAACTTTTCTTGCCTCAGACCGATGTCAGAAAAAGTTAACAATTGTATTTCTTGTGGGAAGCAAATACCTCATAAGGATTTTCATTCTTATTGCATACCTTGCCTAGGCCCAGACCACAACGTCACTAGTTGTCGTTTTTGTGCTAGGTTTAATAAACGTACTATTAAAAGACGCTTTGTTTTCGCACGACACTACTTCAGTAGAAAATTTAATTACAGTATGCCGTCGGAGCAACCGTCTACCGGCGTGCACAAAAAACGCAAGGATAAGGACAGACAGCCCAGGCCTAAGCCAGATTCAGAGGCCTCGGCTGGTCCGGTCTCCGGTTCTCCGGTCCTCAGTGAGGCTCCGACGCAACCCCTGACTACCGCAAATCTTGAACCCGAGACCGCTTCGGAACTTTTAGCGGAATGTACCAGGCCGACGCAACCTTTTTGTTCAGGACCTACCGACGACATTGCTGATAAAGATATCGGTGCTGCAGAAACGCCATTGGTTTCTGAAGGCGTTTTCAGACCGACGACGCTCACCATTAAAACGTTTCAAAAGACGAAGACTCCTATTAAATCTAAAAGGACTGCACTTCAGTCCCCTGTTCAAGGCCCAATGCCTAAGAAACAGATGCTCAAAATGGCTGAAGATTTGATTTCTTTAATCAGGGGTTCCCAGCCTCCTCCTGACAAAAGACCTAGACAAGAGGAAGATTATGCATCCTCTGAACAAGTGTCCATTTCTTCAGCCTCCTCTGAAGACCAAGATTACTCCTTCTCCCCTTATGAAGATTGTGATGCTGAGGATTCCATTCCCTCAGCTTCTCCTCCTGAAGACTACTCCTTTGGGGAAACTTTACACACTATGAGGGAACATTTCCACTGGGAATATCAGGACTACTCTGACTCGAAGAAAAGGCTCAGAGAGTTTATTTTACTCCCCCAGCACAGACCACTTTCCATCCCACCCATGTTAGACATTGTGGATGATGTTTACTTAGAATCCAGTTTGAACCCAGAATCTATCTCCTGCTCCGGCCAAGCCTGACAGATACTATAGAGTGCCTGATTCCCAGAAATTTCTATACAAATGTCCTGTTGCTGACCCAGTGACAATCTCCCAGGGTCCCAAAGGAGCTAAGGCTTCTATGGCTAAAAATCCTGTACCCTCTGAAAGGGATTCCAGAGCGCTAGACAGGTGGGAGAAAAAGGTTTACACCTCAGCCACTCTAGCTATGAGGGCACTAAATTGCCAATTTCACATGCTTAAGTATCAGCAATTTCTAATCTCTCAGTTAAAGCAAAGAATCACCACTCTCCCTCAACAGTCTGAATTGAAAGAAATGCAGGATCTGTTGCATGCAACTGAACAGGTGGGCAAACACACCTTGCAATGTGGGTTTGGGTTTGATTCTCTGGAGGCCTCCTGCAGAGCAGCTGTCACTGGGTCTGTTATACGTAGGCATGCTTGGTTAAAGGAACAAACTCTACCTGATCATGTTAAAGCAAAGCTTCTAGATGCTCCCTTACAGCAGGATGTTCTTTTTGGAGTTAAAGCAGAAGAAGTCTTAAAGAAAATGGAGGATAAGGAAAAATCTATGCAGACAGTCAAAGATTTCCTACAGGTACAGCCCCCTCACTTCAGCAGAAACTGGCCAACAAAAAATTGGTCCTTTCCAGCTACTGACAGACCACAGAGGGGTAAATACAGACGCCCAAGAGGCAGAGGACAACCACAAGCCCAGTACAAACCTCGCCAATGGGGCACCACAACACAGAAGGGAGGAGAAGACAGGTTCCAATCTACCAGAAGGCAAACTCAATGACTTGCACCTCATCCGTCCAAGCATCTCTCTCTTGACAGCCCCCTTGGGAGGAAAACTCGCACTTTTTTCAGACAACTGGCACATTGTCACAAAGGACAAATGGGTCTTAGACATAATTTTACGAGGATACAGATTCCATTTTCACACCTTGCCAATGAAAAGAGGAATGCCAAACCTGCCACAAAATCAATGGGCAGAGGCACAAAAGCAAATTACAGCTCTCATGTACATGAGAGCCATTCAACTGGTACCTACTCAAGAGCAAGGTCAAGGATTTTACTCAAGACTCTTTCTAGTGCCCAGAAAGGACAATGCCTGGAGACCTATTCTGGATCTTTCAATTTTAAACACATTCTTACAAGTACCCAAATTCAAAATGCTAACACCACAGCAGCTTCTTCCCATGTTGGGCAAGGAGGCATGGATAGTAACGTTGGACCTCAAGGAGGCATACCTGTATGTCCCTATCAGACAAAGTTGCAGAAGATACCTCCGTTTCATTGCAGGTTCAACCCATTACCAATTCTCTGCACTGCCCTTTGGCTTATCTACTGCGCCCAGAGTCTTCACAAAATGCCTGGCACCAGTAATTGCATACTGCAGACAAAGAGGAATTCAAATATACCCATACCTGGACGACTGCCTCATCCAAGCAGAAAGCAAGGACATTCTCTTACATCATCTGGCTTTTGTAAAACATCTACTAAACTGCCTGGGGTACACAGTAAACAAAAAGAAGTCAAAACTAGTACCCTCACAAAATATGACATTCCTGGGTGCCAGCTTGAACACAATGGCCCAGAAGGCTTATCTGATGCCAGACAAGCAACTACAGCTGACTCAATATTTCAAAACATTGGCAACAAAGACCCAATAAACTGCAAGACAAATTCTGCAGGCTTTGGGCTTCATGGCATCTTGCATACTACTAATACCATTTGCAAAGCTGCATATGAGGAAATTACAGTGGTACCTAAAAAGCGTATGGTCTCAACACAGCCACAGCTTGGACACAATGATATCTCTCATTCCCTGCCTACAACAGGAGTTTCTATGGTGGTTACAGGCATGTCACCTTAACAAGGGTCAGCCGTTCACCTTGCCCCCAGCTAGGCAGACTATCACAACAGATGCATCAGACTACGCCTGGGGGGCACACATGGCAGGGCAGTGCATTCAAGGCAAATGGACTGCAGATCAAAGGAATCTGCACATCAATCAAAAAGAAATGCTAGCTGTACAGAAAGCTCTGACAGCCTTCAAGAATCTATTACAACCAGGACAACTTACAATAAAGACGGACAACACCACAGTAATGTGGTACATAAACAAGGGGGTACTCACTCCTACCCTCTATGCAGGCAAGCAATGATCTTATGGAACACAGCTCTGGCTTACCAAGTTCAGTTACAAGCTCAATTCCTGCCAGGAAAGAAGAACACATTGGCAGACGACCTCAGCAGAAACATCATGGATCCCCACGAGTGGAAACTCGATCCACAAGTATTTACAATGATAACTCAAAAATGGGGCCTTCCAGACATAGACCTGTTTGCCAGTCCTCAAAACTATCAAATAACAAGATTTTGTACAAGGACACTTCACCATCAAGCTTGGAAAGTAGACGCACTCTCTTTCTGTTGGAAAAACCTGACAGCATATGCCTTACCTCCATTGCCTCTCCTCACAAAGGTTCTTCTGAAGGTCAAAAAGGAGAGACCACGACTGATTCTCATAGCCCCAGACTGGCCACGCCAGCACTGGTACCCACTATTGAGAAATATGGCCCACGGCCCACCTTGGATCTTACCACAAATTACCCATTTGCTCATACAACAAAACAATCAGATTCTTCACAGCCAACTCAAGACCTTAAATCTGGCTGCATGGAAAATCACCTAAGCATCCAGCCAGCTCCTCTTTCCCAAGCAGTTATGGATGTTATTCTGGAAGCTAGGAGGTCAAGCACCAGGAAGGCTTATTCGGACAAATGGAAAAGGTTTTGTGCCTGGAACCAAGCTAAAGGCCAAGACACAGTTCAGCCTCACATGCCTCACATTCTACAGTACTTAACTGAGATGTTGCACAAAGGGCTTTCCTTGTCCTCCATTAAAATCCATGCTTCAGCTATTTCAGCCCACTACAACACGGATCCACCCTTATTTTCGCATCCACTTCTAAGGCAGTTCCTCAGAGGGGCAAAAAACATTAGACCCCCCCAGGAGAGCACCTACACCAACATGGGACCTCAATTTTGTTCTGGAAAAACTAACGCTACCTCCCTTTGAACCAGCTTTTTCTGCAGATCTTCAGTTCCTGTCATGGAAGACTGCCCTGCTGCTAGCAATAACTTCAGCTAGAAGAGTCTCAGAGCTGCAGGCACTAATGGCTGTGGAACCTTTCCTCATTTTTCATCAAGACAGAGTTTCTCTACGAACTAATCCTTCCTTTATGCCTAAGGTGGTTTCCAGTGTGGCTTTAAATCAAACCATCCACTTACCCACCTTCTTCCCAAATCCACAGCACAAAGGTGAGAGACTCCTGCATTCCTTGGACATTCACAGGCAACTTCGTTACTACTTGGACAAAACTAAGGCTTTCAGAAAATCTGACCAGCTCTTAGTATCCTATGCTACAGCTTCACAAGGGAAGGCTATTTCAAAACAAACCATTTCCAAATGGATAGGACATTGCATTAGTTTCTGCTATACCCATCATGGAAAACCAGTTCCTGCTACCATTAGGCCCCACTCTACCAGGGCAACAGCAACATCTACAGTTTTTCTCAGGGGGGTTCCAACCAAGGAGATTTTGGAAGCTGCAACTTGGAGTTCAGTACACACTTTTACCAAACACTATCACTTACCACTTTACTCTAAGACTAGGGCAGGCTTCGCCACTGCAGTTCTGCAGGGCCTGATAGCCCTCTATGATTCCTCCACCCATCCTTAGCTTTGGGATTCAACCCAAGTGTGATGACTGCAGCAGGGTAACATGATGAACATAGTACAGTTTTGTACCTACCATAAATGTAGATGTTCAAGTGTACACTCTGCTGCAGTCCAGGTTACCCTCCCTCCATCCCTTCTGAACTAACTGGCTAAACTCTCTACAATACCTTCCTGATGTATTTGCTTATAGCTGGAGGGATTTTTGTGTTTGTGCAAAATTTACTCAGTTTGGTACTAATTACTGACCACCTTTTTGGAGGCACCTGACATCTAGGGCAAGAAAAACTGAAGAAAATGGCGTTGGTTGCAATATTTATACCCCTGGCGCACTGACGTCAGGGAAGAAGCGACAGCAACCAACGCCGGACCAAGACTTTGGAATTCCGGCCGACTGCGGGACCGCCTGACGACAGGATAACCCAAGTGTAATGTGACTGCAGCATGGTGTACACTCGAACATCTACATTTATGGTAGGTACAAAACTGTACTTTTCCTTACATGGACGACTGGCTCATTACCACTCCAACCAGGCAATTACTGATCAAAGCGGGAGATTATGTAGTCCAGTTGTGCTCTCACCTAGGCATTACAATCAGTTTCAAGAAATCTCAGCTGGAACTAAGTCAATTGCTAGAATTCATAGGAGCTTTGTTCAACACTGTGTCAGTGACATACTCTCTGCCCCAGCCAAGGGTACAAACTATTTGATTTCAAGTCAGAAAGATAATCCAAAATTCTTCACTGTCAGCGCGACTGATTCTACAGGCTTTAGGGTCATTGTCTGCTGCCATATTTCTGGTTCCATTGGCAAGGTATAGGACATTCTTTTAAATTTAGAGTTATTAGGGTTCTGCAAAAAATGATAGGGGTGATGATATGAATAATAAATTAGAAAACATGGAGTTTTTGTGGATTTTAAGATTAAATGCGGATGTATGTCCTGGATTAAATAATGCTGTAAGTTTAAAACCAGTGTTACGGAAGAAACAAATAGTGTTACATTCATTTTTCTGTATTTTTACTTATTTTGCTAGTTCTCCGTTCTGATTGGTTGGCTGTCATTGGATTATATGTTTGAAGTATTTAAATGTGTTTAACATAACTGTTTTTGTAAGCACTGAGGAAGGGGAAACCCTAAAAGCTTTGCTGTTTATACTATTTTTCTTGTTTTTATTAAATTGTAAACCAAAACTTGTGAACGTCTCTATTGTTCGTTTTTACTTATTGTCCATTTGCAAGATACCTTATGAGAATTCTTCAGTGGTCCATTCTGTACCAGCCTTTGTCCACTCAAATAAAAAAAAACTCAGGCATGCAAAAGGTATCCCAGGTGGTGGGTTTGCTCAGAAGATATCTTACAAGGCCATTTTATACTTCCTCAGCCCAAGACCATAGTGACCATGGATGCATCCCAGTTTGGGGGGGGGGGGGCATTTCTTGGGTAAGACATTCGAAGGCACCTGGTCCCCAGAAAAGGCCAACATGCATATCAATTTCCTAGAAATGAGAGCAGTTCTCCTAGTGTTGCAGGCCTTCCAAGACTTGCTCCCTTTAGGGAATTTGAGATTCAGACAGACAATATGTCAGTAGTCTGGCACATCAACAGACAAAGAGAAACCAGATCTTACCCATTATGTCAAGCAGCTAAGAGTGTAGCAATAAGTGATCTCATCCAGTTGATTTCTGATAGCAACGCACATTGTGGGGAAATCCAAAGTGATAGCAGACAAGTTGAGCAGGTCCATCCTGTTGCCTCATAAGTGATATCAACAAGAAAATTGCGGAGAAGATATTTCATCAGTCTCTTTGCATCTCACCTCAACAAGTGCAGCAGGTTATTTGCCCTGATCCCCCGACTGGAGGAAATCATAGAGAGATGCTCTTCTCCATGACTGGCCCACTGGTCTCCTCTATGCTTACCCCCCCAACTCAGGTTATTTGCCCTGATCCCCCGACTGGAGGAAATCATAGAGAGATGCTCTTCTCCATGACTGGCCCACTGGTCTCCTCTATGCTTACCCCCCAACTCCTCTAATCCCCACATTTCTTCAGAAAGTATCTCGATTGAAGAGCACAGTCATTCTCATTGTCTGTTATTGGCCTCATGAGATTTGGTTCCCCTTTCTTTGGCCTCATCTAATTCATCCTCCTTGGATCCTAGATCCAGTTCCAGACCTTCTGTTTCATCTGACAGATATGATTCACCCAGATATTTTGGGCCTAAATTTGACCACATGGTTTCTCCAATTCTGTTGATAGCTAGGCAACCCAGGCTATCCTCCCCATTCTGTCACATCCTTTTGTCTTCCCACAAAGCTTCCAAGAGGAAGATTTACAAAAGTAAATGGGAAAAAATTGTTGTTTGGGCACAACAGAAAGACGTTGATCCCTTTTCAGCACCAGTACCCAAGGGTTTTGAATTTTTGGCTACTATTTTCAGTGAAGGGGCCAGTTCATCAGTAGTTAAAAGTAAAATTGGCTGCTATTTCTAATTTTCATGTCAGAGTTAACAGTTCTTCCTTAGTTTCAACACAACTGTGTAAGGCATTTATTAAATGAACCTTTTTACTTAAACCTCCCTTAAAAGATTCTACTCCACTGTGGGTTTTGAACTTAGTGTTACAAGCCCTTACTCAATCACCATTTGAGCCAGCTGAAAAATGTGAATTAAGTTTTTAACATGGAAAACAATATTTTTGATAACTATTACATTAGGTAGGAGAGTGTTAGAACTGCAAGCCTCATCTTCTAAACCTCCCTTATTTGATTTTTCATAAAGACAGAGTATCCTTACAGACCAATCTATCTTGTCTTTCTAAGGTGTTGTCAGTATCCAACATTAATTAGTCTATTAACCTTCCAGTCTTCCCAAATTTCTCCAACAAAGTAGAATACATTTTACATTTGCTGGATGTTCACAGACAATTCCGTTTCTATCTGCATGGAACTGGCAAATTCAGAAAATAAGGTCAATTATTTATCTCCTTTTCAGAATCAAGATTGGGAGAACCATTTACCAAAATAATTTTAACTAAGTTGTAACTGATTGCATTTCTTTTGTCTGCAATAAATTAGGTTTATCTTTGCCAAAATCCTTGAGAGCTCATTCAGCTCGATCCATGGCAACCTCTTCAGTATTTCAATCCAGATATTCCATGGGTGTTATTTGTGTTGCAGCCACTTGGGCTTATCATCATCCTTTTATTGCTCATTACAAAGTTGATCTGGTCTCTAGGGGAAGAGCAGCCTTCGGCTCAACAGCACTCGAGAGTATCCTTTCTTAGACTCCACCCAGGAGTCCGGTAGCTGGGGACTGTGTACCACATGTGGAGGAATGAATGGAAATTGACAACATCAGATAAAGAAGTTGTGTACTCACCATAAAGTTCCATCTGTGTTGTCCATTTTCATTCTTCCTCAACTCCCCTCCCTCATCCCCCTACCTTTTTTGTTTATGACTTTTGGAAGAATGAGAGGAGACTGGAGGAACCAAAGTTCCTCCTTTTGAGCTCCAGATAATGGTTTCTCATATAATCATTATTTCTTACATTGTTGTTTAGCAATAAAAAAAGCAGCAAACAAGATCTGAGGTATGGTGGGGGACTACTGCATTATGAGGAAGGGAGTAGAACAAGAGTCTGCAGTAGTCACCAACTGCAAAAAAAACAGCTGAGTCAGATCTGAAGATCGAATCTGAACCCACATGTTGAGGAAGAATTAAAATGGACAACACAGATGGAACATTATGGTGTGTAACGTAACGTCTTTTTATATAAAGCTTCTTAGTTAACAAAACCATGAGCCCCTTCACAGGCCCCCCCCCCTCAAATTCAGTTATGGTTTGCTTATGACATGGCTGTACACCTTCATGAGAGATTTTTATTCAAAAAGTAATAGATTTAGAGGAAAGCGTTTTTACTCTATGTTCTTCATGGTACCCAAGAAAGATGACCAATGCAGGCCTATTATAGACCTGGCTACTCTGAAAAAAAATTGAGAAAAGGAAAAACATTCATAATAGTGACCCTCCTACAGTCATACAGAGAGGGTATTGGTCTTGAGTGATCACCTTGTCATGGAGGATGCCTTTTATTCTCCTGTGGAATGCACACTAGAGGTTCTTCAAGGTCATAATGAACCAGAATCTATATATTTCATATTCTTCAGTTTGGCTTCATTTCTTCTACTAATATTTTCATGAAATGACTTTACTGTAATGTTTGTGCACCTTTGAGACAGAAGATTCACATTTATCTCTACTTAGGTTTATTGATCCATCCTTTTACCTCACAGCTTGTGTAGATCAGTATCCGGTTTAGGTTTATCCCATTCTGATTTTTAAAAATGTCTTTAAATACTGGCAATATCAGTCTGTTCACTGCAAAGATGTAGAGGTTCTTCAGAGCCATCCTAGTGTTGATCTCACTAACAACTGACATCTTGGAGGACAAGTCAGTGGTGTGCTGTAAGCTTTTTTGGGAGCCTTAAGAAGTTTACTCTGGGAACTCTGATGGTTCTGGGTTTATGTTAGCATTTATAGGTTCATAGAATCGTAGGAGATTACTAGGCTAACGGCCCAAGAGCTCTTACAAGCCTGGCCATATTTAACCTGAGTTTCCCAATTTTCAGTAACTAGGTGAATGAAATTCACAGAGGTATGAGCCTATACTGTGGTAACTAATATTGACTGTTTCTGTCCATGAGGGACATGGACGCCACACCAGGAGTAAATTTACAATTACCCATCCATTGATATAGGTTGCACTTGAAGAGGGTCAGGGAGGGGCTTTGCTTCAAGTGAATGGGAAGCTTGGTCCAGTGAAGGGGTAGTCTTTGAGAGACCTCTATCTCTCTACAACAAGATTTTTTTGTTTTTTTTATCAGAGGCTAGGTTAAGTTCCCTGGAATGAATGACCCTAGTACAGTTTGATTTCTGAATGTGTAACAGTCCCATCAGGGCCAGATTAGAGATTGCCTTGTAGGCCAGACACAGATTGCCCCTTAGTAGTCTGTACGAGACAGGAGAGAGAGGGATAGGGATTTCAATCTTATAAGGTGAGAAATCTCTGGTGTCGTTCAAGCTGCTGCAGATGTCTGGTGAGATGCATGCAAAAGGGTGCATTATACTCAATTACTGGTCTGATGAAGGCCAAGTATGATGGAATTATAATGTCCTTTGATCTGGGTGCCACGCCCTTACTTATGAGTAGTGCCGCATTGAAAGACTTTCTCACCACTATGGGCATATGGTGATCAAAGTTCAAATTACTATCAATCTGAGTACCCAGATCATGTGCCACTGGGTCAACTCTTAGGGGATGCTGTCTGTATCGTAATTAGTTGGAGTGTTTGCTTTCCCAGAGGGAATAATTATGCATTTTTTTGCATTTAGTTTCAATCCATGGCCTTGGCACCAAACATTTGTCTGTGCTAATCTTTTCTACAGTATATCAGTATTGTTTGGGGATTCAGTGATTGCCCCCAATTTGCAGTCATTCATGAACCTGGTCAGCCAAAGGCTGTCTACGTTTGCCTTGATTGCTGAGAAATAAATAGCGAATAGGCTAGGGCCTAATACAGAACCCTGTGGTATGCCACTGGTAACTGACCTCTTGCTAGAGGTGAATTCACCCACTTTGATAGTATATGTCCTGTTGGTGAGTCATTTGGCTACCCACCTGGTAACGCAGGGGTTTATGCCAGTTGAGAGAGTTTGTCTATAATATCTGAGTGGGGAATTATGTCATATGTGCTGGCCAGGTCAAGGTAGGTGGTATACACAGTCTTTCCCTCTGTGACTTTGGTGGCCTTCACGAAGACGTTAACCAGATTTAACAGACATGATCTACCCTTAATGAAACCAAACTAGGTTGGGTCCAGTCTGGAGATTACCTATGTCCTTGTTGATAAGGTCCATAATGATTCTTTCCATGGCTTTACAGATGAAGGTAGTCAGGCTAATGGGTCTGTAATCCCCTGGGTTGGTTGATGGTCCCCCGTTGTGTAGAGGGATAACTGTTGCTGTCCTCCATTCTGCAGGACAATAGCCAGTCTGCAGGCTGTGGTTAAATAGAGATCCAAGTGGGTCTGCTAGGTCATGTTTTAAGTTATTTCAAGGGCAACCTGGGTTGATGCCAGGACCAATTGATACCATGATTTTAGCCTTAGAGAACAGAGATGACTTGCTCTTTTCAGATAATAGGCTGTGGAATGGTAGCAGGTATACTTTGGGGGAAGACTGGTGGGGATGGGGTGGGCGAAGTTTGATCCAAGTCTGTCAGCTAGCCGGTTGGCTATTTCCTCCATTTGAGTATGGGTTGTGCCATCCACAACCAGCTCTACACATTACTGTGTATTCCTCTAAGATTTTGGAAGTAGCTAAAAAATAATGTGATTTTCCTTGGCTAAGGAGGCTATTTTTGCTTTCTAATTTGCATTTGAGGACTTGACCAGCTCTCTGATTTGTTTTAGACTAGTTAAGGATTTCTCCTGCTTAGCTTGTTCCCACTTATTTTTGGGCGTTAGTTTTTCTTTTGTTGTATAGCCTGCTTATACCAGGCGTCCACCAAGATGGCTTGTTTTTCCAGCAAGACCTTGGTTTTTATCTGGTTGGTACTGCCGATTCCATACAACTGCATAAGTGGCAATACAGGGCATTGGTATAGACTTCTACATAGTATTCCGTGTTTTCTGGGTTTGGGGGAACTTTGAATTTTATGTCATAGCTTAGTAGGAGATAGTTTGTCTTGGAGAAATTCTTAAGCATTTTTGAGCTTGATGGGGTTCCTGCCTTATATTTATTTATTTCAAAGGAGACCATTTTATAGTCTGATCTTGCCAAAGAAGACATTGCGTGGGGGGTTGGGGGTGCAGTGCTCCTCCATGTTAGTGAGTACTACGTCCAGGATATTTGAGCCCTTAGTGGGTGTGCCTAGCAGCTGTTGGAGAACATTTCCATTGACAAAGTCCAAGAACCTCTGAACTTGCATGTTAGTGGTTGTTTATGTTCCCCAGTAAATGGTAGGATAGTTGAAATCAGCCATGAGTAAGGTGTTTGGCTGCATGGCGAGTGACTCCAGTAAATCCAGGTACGTGGTATGTTTTTTCTGGTTCATGTGGGGGGAGGGGCCTATAGATATGTATATGTAGATAAATGGATGGATATATGTACTTGTTGGGTTATATCGATGGAATATATGAAGGAGTCCGATATGTGATGCATATCATATGTACGTAAAATATTTCTTACTGTATATTTGATGAGAGTTTTGTGGTCACTCTTCACAAACTTTCCCTAATCCTGCAGTGTGATATATTTCATGTATCACTAAAGTCAGAGAGACCCATGCATTCCATTTATCCCTTCTCTTGTTTTTTTTCATGTACTTCAGTGAGCTTCACTAATAGTTGGATTTTCTCTTAAGTAAATCTGGTTCTGAGGTTTAATCTTCCTACAGTAGCATTTCATTTATTTCATGTGAAACTTTAGTGAAAGTTGTCTTTGTGAAGTTAAAGTTTTAAATTATTTTTTTTTCTCCTTTGTTTATCGAACATTGAGAACTCAGAGTTTTTTCTTATGCCTTTCTCTGCCCTCATGCATCCGTAAAACAGGCAAAAGGATGGATGTTTACAGGGTTGTGTAAGGACTTTGTGACCCACTCCTATGAATGACATTGTTCCCCAGTAACCCCCCCCCCCCTTGTATGTGGACATCTCTGTCTCATTTTTGGATTAAAAGCAGAGCACTTGCCCTGGGACACCCACCTCAAACCCTTCCTCTTGAGTGATGCGAGTAGGTTTAGCACCATTATTTTAACCCCTCCTCATTTTTGTTTTACTAAATAAAGTGCATGGGAAATTCATTCCATTTTTTTCTTTATTGTAAGTGAAAATTTGAGTATAAGAGGTTATTTAGGTGAGCTAGGGTATTTTTTGGGGATGTCTGTTCCATGTGAAAAATTTTCTTATAGTTTTAATGAGTAGTCTACATTTGGGAAGTGTAAATGAGTTTTAATGAATTTGATGACGCACCATGGGATTATATACCCTGTTGACCATTGTGTACATACCTCCCACACTCATAGAAGACATAGTGCTACATCATCTCACCCTTGATGTAATACCACACCTCCTGATGTGTATGAGAAGTCTGCATTGTGCTGGCTGTTCTTCATATCCCTTTATAGCTTGTACTTTGTCTATCCCAACTCTGCCGTAAAATCTGTGTTCGTTACACTACAAGTCACTGACTGCAGCTTTCAGCTTACTGCTGTCAGAGAGCTGACTGTCAGTGATTTTTCATGTGGCCAGGCCGCTGACTCCATACATTCCATGTGGTGAATTACCACACAGATGTACTATTTAATGTGTTTTTATAGTTAAAATATTAAGCTTCAGTAAATTAATTACAGCAATTTTAATGCACCCTGCCAGGTTTCATCTTCATCTCTTGCGACAATTGAAGAAAATGTCAAGTGAATAATAAATTTGTATTGAACATCAATAATTTAGGGGGGTTAACTGTATTATATTACTGTTTGTTTACATCAGTAAACATTTAGTGCCATATTTTTCATTAACCCTGTTTCCATGAGTTAGAAAATATTTGATCCAGTGTTGTCTTTTCCATCCTGCTTCAACCTGTGAGTTATCAGATCCGAGTCCTGGCATTCCAAAAGACTTCAACCTGGGAGCTTCACCTCCTGTACCCACAATCCCTTTCTCTCTTTTGTCTACCCCAGATCTCATTTGCTGCCTCCCGGGACTGCAGCACAGTTGTGAGCTCCACTGTGGATCTGTTGTATTTTTTTGGTATTTGGTGTGATGTTTGCTCATCTTCCTCTATCCATTGTCACTTTTTTGAGTTAATCTTGTTAAGGTTAAGTTAGAGTTAGGTTTGGTTTTGTAAGTATTGTTCTTTTTGTGTGTTGGTGTTTCTGAGTCTGTGGCACTCCCCTCTCTTGTATCTTTAGTAGTTTAAAAGAAAAAGTTATTCTGTCTTGAGTTTGCAGTGTGTGTGGTAGGTTAGATTGGGGGTTAAGTGTTTTATTTGTTTTCGTGTACCTTTCTTTCTTTATCTTGACTGATTTTTAGTTGGTGTTTTCTCCTTTGCCATGGATAAGGATAAGGGGGTTTAAGAAGTATGTGGGATGCTGCCACAAATTACCATCACAGTATGCCCATGATTGGTGTATTTATTACCTTGGCACCTTACTCTCGGATGCCGAGTGCTCTGTTTGTGCAGGCTTCAGTACCAGGGCTCTGAATGTGTACTGGGCCAAGTTAGTGCTAAAGGGCTTGTTGTCTTTGTGGGATCCTGTGACTTCCACTTCTTTTTCATTAAAGAAAATTGATGAGTGAGTGGGGACAAACTAAGGAGGGCTCCAAGAACCCCATGGTGCAGGATAAGGACATTGGGGACCATTAATTAGTGGCGCCTCCTCTTTCTGATCAGCCAGATTTGAAGATCACCAGCATTAGGCTTCTACGGCTGTGTCGACACCAGAATCAGGTTCCTTCTTGTCTAATTTGATCTCCCAAGGTGCTGAATTTGGGGAAGTCATTGTCCCAATCGTTAGTCATTCGTAGCTTGTCTTGGCTAAAGGAGCAAGTTCAAAGGGCTGCATTCCCCTTTCTCTCCTGTTGCTCCTAGGAAGTTGTTGTCAGGGTCCTTTCCCTCATCACCTGTAATCTGAGCCTCTGGCTCTGACCTGATCATCAGATCCAAATGCTGGCAGGCAAGATTCCATGCCATTATCAGTAGCCTCATCAACTCGGTCTGCCTGTTCAGATGGGAATCTTAGGCCTATGGATTTGGAGCAGCTGATACAGTCCTTCTTGCAGGCCCAAATTCAGCTAGCATTTATCCCCACTGTCACGGTTCCAGTAAATAAGGGGTCCGCTCCATTGGGTGTTTTTCCTTTCTCTGGCCCTTCAGCTTTGGGGATTTTGGATCCAGTTGTCTTGCCTCCACTCAGGTCAGTTCCAGTGGCTTGACTGCTTCAAGCACCACCCCCTGTCTTAGCTTTCTCATTTGCAACAGTGTTGTTGCCAAGCTCACCTTGGAGCCAAGGGTTCTTGGGTGGTGTTTCATGTTTGGGATCAACTCTTAAGAGTTTCATTGTTTGGGCAGGTTGGGTTGGGTTTGAAGTCAGGTGGCTCCTTGGGCTCTTTGGATCATAGGGGGTGTCCGCTACGGGCAGCCAGCTTTGGCCTCTGCCTTTAACATGGTGGGAAAACTGTTCTCCAAGCTGGAGATGAGGTGGTCAACAACAACCAGTAATCCTCCACTGTTTTTGAATCTGCGAGCATGCATCAGGAATCTCTGGGTCAACCCACACCTCCCGGTCTCCAGAACACGCTGCATCCAGGACCCACTGCCTCTTCCACATCTGCCCCAAATTCTCTGATTCAGGAGAGTCATTGTAAGAGTCTGTGCAAGAGGAAGTACTTGGATTCCACAGAGGAATCTCTCATGGTGGATACTGACCTCAAGGAAGGAGAAGGTTCCCCAATGTCACCCCTCAAGAAAATGCCGGCCTTGGAAATCTTATGAAGCTCCTTTATCAGCGTGGGGGTTGGATGGCTGAAGCCCCCTCTCTGCAGGAATCAGTATTTTTGGAGGCTTTTGGTGTGGGCCCATCTAGATCCTGGGTGGTCCCCCTCCAGATGCACTTATTGTCCTGGTGTCCCAGATGGCCTGGAGGAAACCAAATGCAGTAGAATCTATCCCTAAAAAAAAAAAATTAAGATCTTGCCCCCCCCCTCAAGGACTGGCAACATTGGAGTAAGAGTCCTACTTCTGATGCCATCATGGTGGTGGCAGCCACCCAAAAGGACATTTTAGAGGAAAGTTCTTTGGTCCATCCCCCAAACAGGAAGTCTAGGGTGCTGGACCACTTAGAGAAGCTGAGAGCGTTAAATTATTTAGCTCATTTGTCAAGACCTCAAAGCGACATTGTCTCTTAAGTGGCAAAGTTGCGAAGAGACAGCAGGCACCCAAGACTCAAAAAGACTCTGGAGACTTGGTTGTCAACCTTACAATCCATTTCCATCATGTCTATGCACCTGCTGTTCAGTGTGGCTGACAGAATATCTCAGGCTGCTGACACACTTGGATGAAATTATGTAATTTTGTTGACTGCTTTAAGGCGTCCTTTGTCAATGACCCTTTCAGCAAGCTTATCTCTGTTTCACCCACAGGTCAAGGACATGTTAACTAGGATGGAAAAGGATGGGAAGATGCTGCCTGCCATCGAAGTGTGCTTTGCCACCTTTTCTAGGAACTAGAAAGGGCCAGACATCTCTCTTTTTAGAGAGCACAACAGTCTTTTCAGGATACCTCTGGTGAGGGTGACCCTCATAGTGGGGGGGGCAGACATAACAGATGTTGCTCACTCGGCAGAGGTAGTCAGCAAAACTAGGGCTTCTATGGAGCCTTTTTAGGGAGGCCCTTTCAGCCTACCTGAATGGTTGCCTGACTGTTCTACATGGGTGGCAGTTGGGGGTCACTTGGCTCTCCAGCCAAATGCTTGGGAGGCCAATCACCTCAGACACCAGTGTTGAGAGTTGTATCCAGAGGCTGAACAATTCCATTTTTATTTTAACCAAGTGGAAATGCCAAGTCCCTTCCAGATGTTCCACCCCATCAGAGAGAGAGAGATGTAGCTATCGAGATTCAGAAGTTGCTAATAAATCGAGTCCACCAAGAGGTCCCAACAGACCAACAAGGATCTAGAGTCTATTGATGCCAAACAAAAAGAATGACCTTCAACCAATTTTGGATCGAGTTCATGTTATAACACTGAACGCTGAAAACAGCGAATGGTGTTACATCGACACATATTCAGCGAACGCTGAAAATGTCGAAACCACGGAACAGCGATTTCTTTCCTAGGGAAAGAAATCGCTGTTCCAACCCCCCCCAAAAAAAACATTAAACACTTCCAAACACATACACACATACCATAACCCTAATTATACCCCCCAAAACCAGTAAACAACTAAATACACATATGCACATAACCCAACCATACATCTAACAAAAAAAAAAAAAAAAAAAACAGTAAACATTTTAAAACATATGCACTTACCTTAACCCGCACCCTAACCCTAAGGTCAGTAACTCTCGCACATTTACATGAACAGTTGTAAACACAAAACACACTTACCTTAACCCTAATCCTACCACCCCCAAAACAAAAGTAAATAGCTAAAAACACACACACACGTAACTCAACCATACATCTGACACAAAATAAAAAACAGTAAACACTTTCATACATATGCACTTACCTTAACCCGCACCCTAACCCTAAGGTCGGTAACTGTTGCACAATCACGTTCGGGAGCTATACCGGACAAGGGACCACACTACACTCCAGAACAGGCAAAGCAACGAAGCGGTCAAGTGACTTCTTCCCCAGGGAAAGAATTCGCTGAACAGCCGTTTCGCTGTTTTGCCTGTTTGCCCTACATGTTTCGATGAAAACGCATTTGACAAAATGCATTTTCATCGTTCTAATATGAACCCTTTTGGATCTGAGCAAACTGAAAGATTAAGTGAAGCAGGCCAAGTTCCGGATGGTCACGGTGCAGATCATTCAGCTTCTATTGAGGAAGGACAACTGGATGTGCTTGATTGATTTCAAGGACGTCTACCATCATATAGAAATTGCAAGGTGGTCCAGGAGATGTCTGTGCTTCCAGCCAGTTCAGAGCATTGCTCTTTGGTCTCACCTTTGCTATCTGGGTGTGTACCAAGCTCATGGCAGTTGTAGCAGTTTGGTTCAGGTTGCAGGGCTTCCAGTTCTTTCTGTACCTAGATGATTGTCTGTTCATCACCTGCATGAGGGTGTTGTTAGTCAAGGCATGAGACAACTTACTGCAGCTGTGCCTGTCCCTAGGAATCTCTATGAATTACAAGAAATGCCTTCTACAGCCGGTTCAAGTGCTGGAGATCATAAGATGCCATTTAAATATAGTATCTCAGATAGCAAGATTTTCAGTACACAGGGTGAGTTCCCTTCTTGCAGAGGAGATTCATCTGCTTCTCTTTCATAAACCTCTGGCCTCCATGGGTCTGAGGCTATTGGGTCACATGGCCACATCAGTTTGCCCGACACCCTCTGTGAGGTACCATATGAGGATACTGCAGTGGATGTTAGTGACTCAGTGGTCTTATTTAACCAATCCCATGAACTTTCCCATTGTGATGACACACACATTTGTCAGACTGTGATCAGAAGGTGGTTGGGGTCTTCCTTGATTTTTGTCACCTTTTATTCTTCCCCAGCCTCAGGCCACAGTCACTACAGACTCCTACCTCCTGAGGTGGGGGTGCATTTCACATGGAAGATGGTTCGGGGGACCTTGTTGATTTTTCAGGCCAATCTTCACGTCAGTGTTTTGGAAAAAAGTATGGTCCTTCTAGCATTGCAGGCCTTTCAGGATTTTCTACAGAAGAGTATGATCTCAGTCCAAATGGACACTATGTCTGTGGTTTAGCACCTGAAAAAAACAGGGGAGCTGTGTCTTATCCTTTTTGTCCAGAAGTTACGAGTATGTGGCAGTGGGCAATCTCCTCTCAGTGGTATCTGATTAGCAAGTCATGTCTATCTTTGTGGACAATTTAAGCAAAAACATTTGTCTTCCTTACAAGTGGTCCCTAAATCCAGAGGTAGCAGCCCAGCTCTTCCATTTCTGGGACGCACCTCATGTTGCAATTGGTGTGCCATCCCGTCTAACACAAAGTACAACAGTTTTTATGTCCTGATTCCCTCTGTGGGATAATCACCAAGGGTTGCTCTTCTGAATGCTTGAGCCCTGGGTCTCTTGTATGCCTCCCACCCCAATAATAAAATTTTTTCAGAAACCCATCCCATTGCAGATGACTGTGATTCACATTGCTCCGTTCTGGCTGTGACAAGTTTGGTTCCCTTTCCTGTGGCTCCAATTTCGGTACCCTCCTTGGGTCCTAGATCCCATACCGAATTTGATATCTCACCTAGTGAATATTTCCCCACTCAGTCTTCATACTCTCAAAGTGACTGCATGGTTCCTCCAGTTTTCCATGACAGCCAAAGATCCCAAACTGTCCAACAGAGTTATAAATATTTTGTCTTCCTCTCAGAATACTTCTGTGTGCAAAATTTATGCTAGTAAATGGAAACGTTTTGCAATTTGGGCATTGTCAAAGGGCTTGGACCCCATCTCAGCCCCGCTAGATGCGTTTCTGGATTTTCTTGTTGACCTTTTTCATTCTGGACTGAGCTATTCTACTATTAAAGTTCAGCTAGCGGTTATTTTTAATTTTCATATTGACAGAGATAATACTTTAGAAACTGCTCAGAAGATTTCTAAGGTGTTCCTGAGAGTACTTTTTTTATCACAACCTCCCATTTAAGATCCCGTTTCTCCTTGGGATTTATCTTTCATGCACTATGTTTTATCTAGCCCTCCCTTTGAACCTTTGTCCACTATCTCTTTGAAGTTGCTGTCTTTAAAGACTATATTTTTCTGCTAGCTGTGAAGTCTGGTAGATGAGTATCAGAGCTGCAGACGTTATCCTCAGTACCTCCATATTTGATTTTCCGTAGGGACATTTTTTCCCTTGGACTGATCCTTCTGTTTTCCCTAAGGTGGCATCTGAGTGTACCTTGAACCCTCTTCCTGTGAGTTGTTTGGACCAGGGCAGTAAGTGGCCAAGCTGTCAAGGTGCTCCATCTTGGGGTCCTGTATTACTGTCCTGTAGTATATATATCTTGCATGTCTGATATTTGTGGGAGGGGAAAACGCAATCTGAAATAGAAAGAAGAGAGCAGGGTATTTTGGGTAGAGGAAATGGAGCTCCAAGGTTGAACTCTTTTGGAATGGCTGGCCTTGGATTCGATAAACTTACCAGATGAACCGGACGGAAACAGACAATACGAATCTATTGTTATATAAGTACATAACTTTAGTCTTCCTAGAATGTTTGCATTCTTACCCTGCAATTTGCCAGATGATGCATTATGTCTAATTCTGTAAGGTTTTATAAAATTTTGCATTAATTGTATTTGTTTGGTTGTAGGTGACTGGACTTCATGCAGCACTTGAACAAGAAAGATCAAAAGTTAAAGTACTACAGACATTATTAAAACAGCAGGTAAAATTCAGAGTGTTACACGGTTTGCTGCTGTCACTTTTTATCCTGAGTTTTCAGTATTTTTTTAATTGGCATTTTATTTAAGTGGTTTGACTTTAGTATCAATACTTTTGCCTTTTTGTTCATACATAATACTTAATTTCTTATTGCTACATGTATGCACCAGCATTTCTGCTATTTAAGGGGGGGGGGGTGGCAAGAGTTAAATGGGATACGTTGATCTCTCCAATAGATATTTTTAGAGCTACACAGTTAAGGCTCATATATTTATATATATATTTATATATATATATATATATATATATATATATATATATATATAATATATATATATAATATATATATATATATATATATATATATATATATATATATAAAACACAAGCAGAAGGCTGTAATTCAAAGTGGAAAGGGATGATGATGAAGTGTGTGTGTAGGGGGGGGGGGAGTTCAAGAAATACAGAGAGTGGGATTTTGGATGCAGATTCTTATGGAGTATAACAACCATATAGAATATTATATTCATAATGTAGCACAAAGTATTGTAAGAAATATGCCAACAAAAAAATGGAGAAAGGAAATTTTGACAATAGAGATGACTGCAAGCAGAGGTTCAGAAAATAGGCAAGAGGGGGCTGAAATTTACTGTAGAAAACTGACAAAAGGAATCAAGGTATTGGAAGCAAATAACTAGAGAGGGAAAGGAAATGGAGTGGGATGAGGCCAAAAAGACATTTGGACTGCACGCAAGACACTGCCTTCCCTGCCAGAGATTTATGTCAAAGTATAGGCACAGAGAAAGGGGTAGGGGCAGGGTTTCTGGCTGAATCTAAGACAGAAGCTGCTGTAAAAAAAAAAAAAAAAAAAGGGATGTAGTAGTTCGCATCAGTCAGTCATTCTTCCTCAGCAGAATGAGGAGGGACTGTACTGTGACCATTCAGAACTTCGTGTGTTTTGACATATTAATTGAGATGCCTGATGCCCAAAATTGGCTTGAGATCCCTGGTCATTTTGACACTAAAAAGAATTTTGAGTAAGTTCCAGATCCTTGTTGGTCTGGTGGATTCTCCTGGATGACTTCCTTGTTTGGCAGCTTTCTTCCTAGTGGCTGCTGTTCTTTGATAGGGTGGACTGTTGGGAGTAGGTGGAAGGGGGTAAAGAAAAGGGATGCAACATCCTCTGATTATAATCCTCCTCACCCATAAATCTTCAGTGATGAATGTCCAGGATTCTGGATGCAGGGTGGATTGCAGTGATAAGCGCCCACCAGTTGCCTCCAGACCGTGGCAGTCAGGCAGACATTCAGGAGCGCTGATAAGGCTTCTCAGAGAGAAGACCCCTGCAGCCTTGGTTTTTGCGGACCCCTCTGCTGTGGGGACAATATTCACTGTTAGAATTCCCCCCTCTTCCATGGGAGGAGTCTGCCTCCAGAAGTGGCCAGCGAGAGCCCTGGCAACTTGTGGTATCACAGATGTTCGTGTTTCACTGTTGCAGTCATTACATTTGGGTAATCTGCTGGCAGGTTGCCCTTAGTCGACCTGATTAACAAAGTCTTGGGTCCTGCATCGGTTGCTGTCCCTTCTTCCATGACATCAGGTCGTCAGGGGTATAAAACATGCAGCCGACGCCATTACATCAGTCTTTCTTGCCGCACGGTGCCCGAAGCAGAAGCAGTTCCCAAGTGCCGTTCGGCCGACACCTGAAATTTTCGTTTTCGAGTTTCAGAACCAAAGTCTTCAACTAAAAGCTAAGTACCCAGTTGGGGAAACTTTTTCTTGCTCCTTACCGATGTCAGTAAAAGTTAATTGCATTACTTGTGGGAAGCAAATACTACATAAGGATTTTCACTTGTACTGTATTCCTTGCCTAGGCCCTGATCATAACGTACCTTGTTGTCAGTTTTGTGCTAGATTTAATCAATGCACTATTAAACGTCTGTATATTTTTGCTTCTAAATAACTATCCAGAAATGAAATCAGTTAGCAATCCGACTACGGGAATACCTAAAAGACGCAAAGAAAAAGACAGAGACAGGCCGTCGAGGTCCAAAACTAACGACGACGCTTCTCTTAAGCCAGTCGCTAGTTCACCGGTACTCAGTGAGGCGCTTTCGCAGCCCCTGATGCCCACTACTTTTGATTCGCAGGCCTCTACTGAGACCCATTCAGAGTCTGGTATGCCGCGAGATGCTTTAAGTATTGAACCCGTGGATGTCTTTACCTTAGATGGGTCCAGAGCCACTGTGCAGGCATTGGCTTCTGAGGGTGTTTTCAGGCCTAAAGATGTGCATATTAAACCAACGCCATCTTCAAAACTAAGGCCAAAATCTACTTCTATGTCTAAAAAAATGATGCTTGTGCCACATGTGCAGGCCCCTGTGCCTAAAAAGCAAATGATCAAAATGGCTGAAGATTTAATTACCTTGATCAGGGGTAGCCAACCCCCTCCTGCTAAGAGGCCTAGGCAAGACATTGATTATGAATCTTCTGATCAGGATTCAATTTCTTCTGATTTTTCTACTGAACAGGATTTATCTATACCTACTTATGAGGACTCTGAAGCAGAAGATTCCATTCCTTCTGCTTCACCCCTGAGGATTTCTCTTTTGGAGAAACTTTACTTACTTTAAAGGAACATTTCCACTGGGAAAGTCAGGATTTCTCTGAATCTAAAAAAGAGGCTTAGAGATTTTCTTCTTCTTCCTCAGCATAGGCCTTTGGCTATACCTCCTGTTCTAGACATTGTTGTTGATGTTTTTTTCAGACTCTAGTATGGCTCCTGATTCTCTAAGCCAGACAGATACTACAGGGTTCCTGACTCCCACAAATTCCTTTTCAAAAATCCTACTACTGATCCTGAAACCATTTCTCAGGGTCCCAAGGGCATTAAGGCCTCTCCTGGTAAAAATCCTACTCCTTCTGATAGAGATTCCAGGGTGCTGGATAGATGGGGTAAGAAGGTTTACATGTCTGCAACCTTGGCAATCAGGACTTTGAACTGTCAATTTCATATGCTTAAATATCAACAGCATATCATGGGACTACTTAAACAGAAAATTATGTTGATCTCTGTGTGGAAAATAAAGATTTGCAGGATTTATTACATTCAGCTGAACAAGTTGGAAAACATACTGTGCAATGTGGTTTTGATTCCTTGGAGGCCTCTTGCAGGGCTGCTGTAACTGGATCTGTGCTAAGAAGGCATGCTTGGCTCAAAGAGCAAACTTTGCCTGACCATGTTAAAGCAAAATTGTTGGATGCATATTTTACAACAGGACCGTCTCTTTTGTAATAAGGCTGAAGAAGTGTTAAAAAAGATGAAAGATAAAGCTAAATCTATGCAAACTGTGAAAGATTTCTTACAAGTGCAACCTCCCAGATTTAGTAGATACTGGCCTACTAAGAACTGGTCCTTTCCAGTCCCTTAGAGAGCCGCTCAAGTCAAATCCAGACATTCCAAAGGCTCCAGGTTTCAGTCACAAGGAACTTTTAGAACAAAACAATGGGGTGCCTCCACCTCCAAATCTGGAAACGACAAGACACCCCCTATGGTAAACAGTCTCAATGACTTCCCTCTACAATCAACAAGCACTTACCTTTTAGCTGCCCCTTTGGGGGGAAAACTGGCACTTCATGCACAAAACTGGCAACTTATTACCCAGGACAAATGGGTTTTAAATATAGTATCCCAGGGATACAGATTTCATTTCCACATGTTGCCAATCCCAAACGGATGGCCATATCTGATGCCAAATCAGTGGGCAGAGGCCCAGAAACAAGTTCTGTCCCTCATGAACATGGGGCTATTCAACCAGTACCAGAAGAGGAAAAGGGACAAGGTTTCTATTCAAGACTTTTCCTGGTACCCAGAAAAGACAAATCATGGCATCCAATTCTGGACATTCCAAAATTCAAGATGCTGACTCTTCAACAGTTGCTACCTATGCTAGGCAAAGATGCCTGGTTGGTAACTCTAGACTTAAAAGAGGCTTACTTGCATATCCCAATCAGGGAATCTTGCAGAAGATACCTCCACTTCAAAGCAGGCTACTTGCATTACCAGTTCTCTGCACTGCCCTTTGGCTTATCTACTGTGCCCAGGGTTGTCACAACGTGCCTGGCTCCAGTAATTGCATTTTGCAGGTAAAGAAATATTCAGATATATCCATACCTGGACGATTGTCTAATTCGGGCAGAAAACAAGGACATTCTTCTAAAGCATCTGGTGTTTGTAAAAGGGGTTCTAACTTGTGTAGGGTACACCATAAACGAAAATAAATCACAATTGGTACCCTCTCAAAAAATTACATTCCTGGGTGCAAGCTTGAATACAACTGCCCAGATGACTTACCTTACACCAGAAAAGCAAATTCAATTTGGTGACTTACTTCAAACAGGTGGCCACAAAAACCCTGCTGTCTGCAAGACAAATTCTGCAAGCCTTGGGGTTCATGGCCTATTGCATTCTTCTAATTCCATATGCAAGACTGCATATGAGGAAACTTCAGTGATACTTAAAAAGTTTATGGAGTCAACATTGTCACAGCCTGGAAACAATGATTCCTATCATACCTTGCCTGCAACTAGAGTTCCTATGGTGGGCAGAGGCCTGCCACCAAAACAAGGGACTGCCATTCACTCCACCCCCTGCCACCCAAACCCTAACTACAGACGCATCAGACTATGCTTGGGAGGCTCATCTGGCAGGAAAGTGTATTCAGGGCAAATGGAGCCCAAATCAAATGCACCTACATATCAGTCAGAAAGAGAAGCTAGCTGTACAGAATGCACTGACAGCCTTCAAGGACTACCTTCATCCAGGACAACTAATGATAAAGACAGACAACACCACAGTTATGTGGTACATAAACAAGCAGGGAGGTACACATTCCTACCCCCTTTGCAGACTAGCCATGGCATTGTGGAACACGGCCTTGACCCACCAAATACAACTACAAGCTCAATTCCTGCCAGGAAAGCTAAATACTCTGGCAGACAAACTAAGCAGAAATCTTATGGACCCACATGAATGGAAACTGGAACCACAAGTTTTCAGCATGTAGACACGCAAATGGGGGGAGTCCAGACATAGATCTTTTTGCCTTACCCCAGAACTATCAGTTGGACAAGTTCTGCACAAGAAGTCCTCACAAAAAAGCTTGGAAAGTGCATGCTCTGTCATTCAGCTGGAAAAACTTATCAGTCTATGCTTTTCCCCCTCTGCCTGTGCTCTCCAAAGTTGTACTAAAAGTCAGACAGGACAAACCAAAAATGATTCTGATTGCTCCAGAATGGCCTCGTCAACACTGGTACCCACTCCTGCACAATGTGTCACACCTTCCTCCGTGGCACCTGCCTCAGACACATTACCTACTGTGTCTCAGCAGAACTACCAAATTCTGCACACTCAGCTCCAAACTTTGAATCTTGCAGCATGGCTAATCAACTAATTTCACCCTTGTCATCCCTCAGCAAACCTTTGATGGATGTCATTTTATGCTGACAAATGGAAAAGATTCTGTGCCCGGAACCAATCACAAGGAATAAGCACAGCAATGCCCAATATTCCTCAGATTCTGCAATATTTAACTGAGATGCTTCACAAGGGCCTATCTTTTTCTTCCATAAAAATCCATGCCTCAGCCATTTCAGCTCGTTACAACATAGAACCTCCCCTCTTCTGTCATCCTCTGCTAAAGCAGTATCTTAGAGGGGCCAAAAATTTAAGACCTTCCAGGAGAGCGCCAACTCCTGCATGGGACCTCAGTTTTGTTTTGGAAAAACTCACTCTCTCTCCTTTTGAGCTAGCTGCTACTGTGGACCTAAAATTTCTCTCCTTGAAAACAGCTTTCCTTTTAGCAGTCACTTCAGCTAGAAGGATTTCAGAATTATAGGCTCTTATGGCAGTGGAGCTTTTCATTATTTTTAATCCGGACAGGGTGGCTCTCAGGACCAATCCATCTTTCATGCCTAAGGTGGTATCCAGTGTGGCTCTTAATCAGACCATTCATCTGCCAACTTTCTTTCCCAATCCACAGAACAAGGGTGAGCGGATTCTGCATTCATTGGATGTACACAGACAACTTAGATTCTACTTAAACAGGACAAAATCTGTAAGAAAATCTGAACAACTATTGGTGGCATTTGCTGCAGGGGTAGAGGGAAAGGCTATTTCAAAGCAGACCATTTCCAGATGGATAAGCCATTGTATTTGTTTCTGCTATATGCACCATGGTAAACCTATCCCCAAGGTGATTAGATCTAATTCCACCAGGGCTGCATCTACTTCTGCAGCCTTTCTCAGAGGGGTTCCTACCAGAGACATTCCAGAAGCTGCTACCTGGAGCTCAGATCATACGTTCACCAAACATTACCATTTAACTTTCTTCTCTAAATCCAGAGCTGGCTTTGCCACTGCTGTCCTGCAGGGCCTTAAAGCTGCTCCTAATACTGTATAAATCCATCCTCCCAACCATAGCTTTGTGATTCTACCCAAATGTAATGACTGCAACAGTGAAACACAAAGAACATAGTACAGTTGTGTACACTTACCGTAAATGTTGATGTTCAAGTGTATTCACTATTGCAGTCCTGGTTACCCACCCTCCTGCCTCCTGTTTTTCTCTTACTATACCTCTCCTTTCTTTTACTATGCTTAAAGCCTTTTTGGTGTATTTGCTTTTGTTTGGAGGTATATTTTTTGTGTTTTAATTTATATATACACACACACACACACACACACACACACACACATATATATATATATATATATATATATATATATATATATATATATATTTTTTTTTTTTTTTTTTTGCTCCCCATTTTGGGGGCACCTGACATCTGGGGCAAGAAAAACTGATGTAATGGCATTGGCTGCATATTTTATACCCCTGACGACCTGACGTCATGGAAGAGGGGACAGCAACCAAGGCAGGACCCAAGACTTTGTTAATCAGGCCGACTGAGGGCAACCTGCCAGCAGATTACCCAAATGTAATGACTGCAACAGTGAATACACTCGAACATCTACATTTATGGTAAGTGTACACAACTGTACTTTTCTTGCCTTCCTTTTGTTTTCTGGAAAAGGACCTCTGGGGTGTAGAAAACTGTATCTCTATGACAGAAAGGGTTACCCATCTTGCTTACTCCTTGAGAGTCTTTAACTTTTGGTCCATAAAATGTTGACCCATCAAAAGGGGTTTTAAAAAGGATGTCTTGAAAGGCTCTGCAAAGTCACACAAGCTCATCTAAACATGTCTCATTACAATAATGCCTGTACCTGTATTTCTTGAAGCACCTTCACTTGCATTAGAGATCAGACACACCGAGCCACTGGAAAGAGACTGTAGCATGGTCGTCTGCAAATCCACAGTTTTTTTGTCTGCCATAGACATGGACTCAGAGAGAGAGAGAGAGAGAGAGATAGAGAGAGAGAGAGAGAGAGAGAGAGATTTTGGAGAGCTGTTTGGTCAGATCTCTCTGAAATCTTGTCATATTTGCCAGATAATTTGGCTGCCTCAGAGCGAAGTTAGCTAAAGCACAAACCCATTTCCCAAACCTCTCCAAAGCCCTGGACTTCCTGTTAGGGGATGGAACAGCTCTCTTTAGCCAGCTTCTTTATAGTGGCTCCCAGTAGTACTGCCATGTAATCCACTGCCAAGCCTTTACTCCAATGTGGGTGATCTTTCTGTTCAATAAGAAATTTATTTGGTTTATGCAGTATCGATTCAGGCACATCTCTTTCCTTGCCCACTGAGAGATTATATTCTCCATCTCGCCAATGGGAGGGACCACCCAGGAAGTAGATGAGCCAGATCCATAGGCCTCAAAAAACACTGATTCCTCTTGGGATGGGGCTTTAGAAGACCAACTGCTTTTCTGTCTCAAAAGTTCAAGAATCTCCCAGAATGAAATGTCATCAAGTGGTGATCTGGGGTAGTCAGTGTCTTTGGTAATCTGGGGATAGTCAGCATCTTTGGTAAGAGACTGTTATGAGAAGTCAATGTGCCTCATGTTTCTGAGGTCCTTCAGTGGTGGGATGCTCTGGAGAGGACTCGGAAGACTGAAGGAGGGTCCTATATGTGGACCATCTTGAGTGTCAATGGAACCGACTGTCCTGAAGAGATAGGAAGAGCAGCAATAGAACCCAGGGCTTTTCAGTGGGGGATGGGCAGAGCCAAGAGTGTACTGGAGGTCCACTCACCAGAAAGGGATAGCACTCTGTCAGCTCCCTTGAAAGTAGATGCCAGGGGAAAAGCCAAAACCACCCCAGTAGGAGCACAGGTGTCCAAACAAAGTAAGTTTAATTATTCGACCCATCTCTGTTCTGAGGCCAATGTTAGAGCTCAGCTGTCTAGCACCAAAGCTCTGAGAGGAAGGGAAGGTTCTGAAAGTTTTGGAGTAGATCCCCTATTTCCCCCCTCCCAATCTATCATGAAAGCTTTGACTCAGAAGTATCCTCTTGATCAGAACCACATGGGTCAGCGCTATGGCCAGAGTGGAAGACTGCCAAGTCTTGGGATCTGATGAGGACAACCCTCGAGTGATGCTCAGATCTAAAGTCTCTGAACCCAGATGACTGATCGGGATAGGAGTGACCATAGGAAGGGAGAAATGACCGAAGTTTACAGGTCTGACAGGGGTCAGAGCCAGAAGAACCACAAATGAATTTGGGTCCTGAGGAATGTCCTCATCATTCTAGCCACGTTTGCTTCTGTCAGGCTTCTGGTAGACTGGACTGATCTAATGGAGGAAGAAGTCGGAGGAGGTCTGGAAGATCTTTCCAGTGGTCTCTCCTGTAAGAAGGGGGGAGTTCAGTCTAGAGGAGACCAACTCCAGAGAGACAGTTGGCTCTGGGAAAGTTGGAGTTTGAGGCCCTATGACTATCTGATCCAAAGGGGGGGTCATATCCAAAGGTTTTGAAAGTTTCAGGGTTGGAGTCACAAAAGCCAGAGAAGAGGAAGAGCAGTCAGGGGAATGTTTTCTAGTCTCTTTGCCCTTTTCCCTGGGCTTGTCACAACTCTTTTCCCTGTTTTCTCTGTCTGAGGACTTCTTGGCAGATGGGAAGGCTCCAGGAGCAGAAGGTAATAATTGGGCCAAGTCTTCCACAGGGGCTGGAAGAAGTCCTTTCAAAACCAATTTGTTGCAGCATTCAGTTATGGCCCACTGACAAACACAATGCAGATAACACACTCCTCATTAAGAAAATGCATCCAAACAGTATGTGCACACTTCTGATAAGCATCAGAGTTGGGGATTTTGCACTTTTTGAAGCCTGATGGTTTCTCTGCAGTACCAGAAAGATGATCACGATGATAATAATAATAAGTGGAAAGACTACCAGAAAAGGGAAAGGGGCAGTGAGAGAGAGAAACTAATGGAGTGAGCAGAGAACAAAAAGTTTTTTTGTGTGAGAGATTCAGAAGAAAAATATGAATAAACATGAAAAGGAAAACTACATCTGTACAGCTATATATATGTGTGTGTGTGTGTGTGTATGTATATATATATATATATATATATATATATATATATATATATAATTTATATATATATATATATATATATATATATATATATATATATATGTGTGTGTGTGTGTGTGGGGTCTACTTCAGTTAGTCGAACTCACTGACCATTCAATACTTCTTCGTCAGACCTTATTTGTCGATGTTTTCATCTGTTGAACGATCATTTCAGCAAACATTTTCCCATAGTAAGTAACAAGTGGGCCATTATCGAGAGTTTGCCCTTTTCCCAACTGTAGTGTGATCTCGGAGTTGGTATATTTAGTCGGGGGGGGGGGGCAGCCACCCACCAGAGACAATTTTAAAAATGCTGTTTTTGTTTCAGTCAGTAGGTTGGCCAAGTTTTTATTTACATTGGGAAACAGTTTTGCTGAAACGATCGTTCGGATGAAGTTTCGACATTTAGCCAGTCGCCGGTTCGCCAATTCTCAGTGAGGCGCTTTCGCAGCCCCAGACACCCGCTACCTCAGAGCCACAGGCCTCCTCCGACTCCCACGTGGAGACAACTAGGCCTCTGGAAACTCAAAGTATTGGGCCTATGGAAACTAATCCCTCAGATGGGTCTGGAGCCGATGAGCAGGCATCGGCTTCTGAGGGTGTTTTCAGACCTTCACAACTTACCATTAAAGCAACAGCCAAGACAAAAACACCATTAAAGACAAAGAAGCAAGTACAGCATTCTCCTGGACAGTCCTCCATGCCTAAGAAACAGATGCTCAAAATGGCCGAAGACCTCATTACTCTAATCAGGGGTTCCCATCCCCCTCCTGAGAAAAGGCCTAGGCAGGATACAGACTGTGATCCCTCTGATCAGGTTTCCATTTCCTCTGATTCCTCTTCACACCAGGGATACTCTCTACCCCCCTATGAGGACTCTGATGCTGAAGAATCTATCCCTTCAGCCTCTCCTCCTGAGGATTACTCTTTTGGGGAAACTTTACATACCATGAGGGAGCATTTCCATTGGGAAAGTCAGGATTATTCAGAATCCAAAAAACAAGTAATCTCCATGGTATCCCCGAAGTCTCATAACAACCCACTAAAGTGTAGTGGGTCTAAAAACAAATAACAACAAATAACAACAACAAATAACAAATATTTTCTATTATTACTTTTTGACTTGACAAGTTTACGTTCGCTACTTCTACTACTATTGTCTGATCTGATTAATATACAGTGATTAACTAGAAATATATGGACTGAAAATCTTCCACACAGTGAAGTTTCTTATACTGTTTTGATTATTCAGAATCCAAGAAAAGGCTCAGGGACTTCCTTTTATTGCCTCAGCACAGGCCCCTTGCTATTCCGCCTGTGTTAGATATTGTGGATGATGTGTTCTCTGAATCCAGCTTATCTCCTGATTCTTTGCCCCCTGCACCAGCCAAACCAGATAGGTACTGTAGAGTCCCTGACTCTCACAAGTTTCTTTATAAAAACCCTTCTGCTGACCCAGAAACCATTTCCCAGAATCCCAAAGGGGTTAAGGCTTCCATTGCAAAAAATCAAGTCCCCTCTGACAGAGATTCTAGAGCATTGGATAGATGGGGGAAGAAAGTTTACACTTCTGCAACTTTAGCAGTAAGGGCTTTAAATTGCCAGTTTCACATGCTTAAGTACCAACAATAATGGCTCAGTTAAAACAGAAAATGCTTACAAGCTCAGAAGCTCCTGACTATAAAGAAATGCAGGATTTATTGCATGCAGTTGAACATTGGGGAAAACATACTCTGCACTGTGGTTTTGATTCTTTAGAGGCCTCTTGTAGACCCGCAGTTACAGGTTCTGTGATTCGAAGACATGCTTGGTTAAAAGAACAGAGTTTACCTGATCATGTTAAGGCAAAATTATTGGATGCTCCTTTACAGCATGATACATTGTTTGGTGTTAAGGCAGAAGAGGTGTTAAAGAAAATGGAGGATAAAGCTAAATCTATGCAAACAGTCAAAGATTTCTTACAGGTACAGCCACATCGATTTAGCAGAAATTGGCCTACAAAGAATTGGTCCTTTCCAGTGTCAGACAGGCCACAGAGAGGCAGATACAGACGCCCAAGAGGCAGATCTCAACCCCAAGGCTCTAACAGACAACGACAGTAGGGTACCTCAACCCCAAAAGGAGGTGAGGACAAATCTCAACCATACAGGAAACAGTCCCAATGACTTCCCCCTTTGTACGCCAAACACTTCCCTTTTGGCAGCACCCTTAGGGGGAAAACTAGCACTTTTTTATCAAAATTGGCAAACAATCACCCAAGATAAATGGGTTCTGAATATTGTGTCTCAAGGTTACAGGTTCCACTTTCACACTTTTCCAAGGCTAAAAGGAATGCCAAACCTGCCACAAAATCAATGGGCAGAGGCTCAAAAACAAATATCAGCCCTCATGGACATGAGAGCTATTCAAAAAGTACCACAGCAGGAACAAGGACAAGGATTTTACTCAAGATTCTTCCTGGTCCCCAAAAAGGACAAAGCCTGGAGACCCATACTAGACCTTTCAACTCTAAATACTTACCTGGATGTTCCGAAATTCAAAATGTTGACACTACAGCAGCTTCTTCCCATGCTGGGCAAGAAGGCTTGGCTTGTTACGCTGGACCTCAAAGAGGCATACCTGCATGTCCCTATCAGGCAAAATTGCAGAAGATACCTCAGATTCAAAGCTGGTACAATGCACTACCAATTCTCTGCACTGCCCTTTGGCTTATCTACTGTGCCCAGGGTCTTTACAAAGTGCCTGGCACCAGTAATTTCATTTTGCAGACAAAAAGGAATTCAAATATATCCATACCTGGACGACTGCCTCATTCAAGCAGAGACAAAGGACATTCTTCTAAAGCATCTGGCGTTTGTAAAAAGGTTGCTAATTTCTCTAGGGTACACAGTAAATGAAAAGAAGTCAAAACTAGTGCCCTCACAACAGATTATATTCCTGGGTGCCAGCTTAAATACAATGGCCCAGATGGCTTATCTCACGCCAGACAAACAAGGACAACTGACTCAATATTTTCAACTACTGGCAAAAAAGTCCCATCTCCCTGCAAGAAAAATTCTGCATGCCCTGGGATTCATGGCATCCTGCATACTACTAATTCCATATGCCAGACTGCATATGAGGAAATTACAATGGTACCTAAAAAGTGTTTGGACTCAGCACTCTCACAGTTTAGAAGCAGTTTGTTTGTGACTTTCAGCTTTTCCCGGTTAGGGGTCGCCAGGTTGTGCATCAGGGCTGGTAACCCGGTCCGCTAATGATTGGTAGTGGATTTTTACGTACCGAGTTACCAGCCCTGACGCACAACCTTCAACGAAGGCATGCCCCATTCACGTATGCCTCCACACAGAAGACGCTCTAGCTGAGAATTGAACGGGACAACGTCTTGCTATGAGGCGACAACGCTAATACCAATAATTCCCTGCCTACAACAGGAGTTTCGATGGTGGGCACAGGCATGTCACCGCAACAAGGGTCAGCCTTTCACTCTACCCACAGCCAGGCAGACACTAACAGATGCTTCGGACTACGCCTGGGGAGCACACATGGCAAGAAAATGTATTCAGGGCAAGTGGACCACAGACCAAATGCATCTTCACATCAATCAAAAAGAGATGTTGGCTGTTCAAAATGCCCTAACAGCTTTCAAGGACCTTCTGCATCCAGGACATTTGTTATTAAAGACAGACAGCACCACAGTAATGTGGTACATAAACAAGCAAGGGGTCACTCATTCTTTTCCCCATATGCAGGCAAGCCATGACCTTGTGGAACACAGCTCTAACTTATCAAGTTCATCTGCAAGCACAATTCCTGCCAGGAAAGAAAAATACTCTGGCATACGATCTAAGCAGAAATATCATGGACCCTCACGAATGGAAACTGAATCCACAAATCTTCAGCATGGTAATACAAAAATGGGGATGCCCAGACATAGATCTTTTTGCCTCCCCATTGAATTGCCAACTACAAAAATTCTGCACAAGGACTTATCACACACAAGCATGGAAAGTGGATGCTCTCTCGTTCAGCTGGAAAAGCCTAAAAGTTTATGCCTTCCCACCACTGCCTCTCCTTTCAGAGGTACTCCTAAAAGCCAGACAAGAAAAACCACAGATGATCCTGATTGCTCCAGACTGGCCACACCAGCACTGGTACCCAATCTTAAAGAACTTAGCTCAAGGCCCACCATGGATTTTGTCTAAAATTTCACACCTTCTGACTCAACAAAACAATCAGATCCTGCACGGTCAGCTCAAAACCCTAAACCTGGCTGCATGGCAGATTCATTAGTCAAACAGGTAACACCTCTCTCTAAAGCTGTTATGGATGTCATTTTGGAGGCCAGGAGGCCTAGCACCAGGAAATCTTACTCAGAAAAATGGAAGAGATTCTGCGCCTGGAACCAGGCTCAAAGCCTTGACCCTCTTGTCCCAAACATTCCTCAGATTTTACAATACTTAACTGAGATGCTGGACAAAGGCCTATCCTTCTCATCAATTAAGATCCACACCTCTGCCATTTCAGCACATTACAACACGGATCCTCCTTTATTCTCTCATCCCTTGCTAAAGCAGTACCTCAGAGGGGCTAAAAACATAAGACCGCCCCAGAGAGCACCAACACCAACTTGGGACCTCAATTTTGTTTTGGAAAAACTGACCCTACCACCTTTTGAGCCAGCCAATACAGCCGATCTAAAATTGTTATCATGGAAAACAGCTCTGCTCCTGGCAGTAACTTCAGCACGAAGAGTGTCAGAGCTACAGGCATTAATGGCAGTGGAACCTTTTATAATTTTTCATCAGGACAGGGTTTCTTTAAGGACAAACCCTACCTTTATGCCAAAGGTGGTATCTAGTGTGGCTCTTAACCAAACCAACCATTTGCCAACTTTTTATCCAAACCCCCAGAATAAAGGGGAGAAACTTCTGCACTCTTTGGACATACACAGGCAGCTACGCTTCTATTTGGACAAAACAAAAGCTTCCAGGAAAACTGAGCAACTGTTTGTAGCATATGCTGCAGGATCACAGGGCAAGGCTATCTCAAAGCACACTATCTCCAAGTGGATAGGACACTGTATTCGTTACTGCTACACACAGCATGGGAAATCTGTCCCTAATAACATTAGGCCACATTCTACCAGAACAACAGCCTTTCTCAGAGGAGTACCAACCAAGGAAATTTTGGAGGCTGCAACTTGGGAGTTCAGTGCACATCTTTACCAAGCATTACCACTTGCTTCTTTACTCTAAATCCAGAGCAGGATTTGCCACTGCAGTTATGCAGGGCCTCATAGCCAATCCTAACTCTTTATAGACCAGCCACCCAACCTCAGCTTTGGGATTCTACCCAAGTGTAATGACTGCAGCAGTGTAACACGATGAACATAGTACAGTTTTGTACCTACCATAAATGTAGATGTTCGAGTGTTCACACTGCTGCAGTCCAGGTTACCCTCCCTCCATCCCCTCTGTCCTAGCTGGACTTAGCTATACCTTTCTATCCTACACAACCTTTGTGGTGTATTTGCTTGTAACTGAAGGTATTGTTTTTATTTTATATATATGTTTTATTAGCAATATGTATTGCCTACCTACTTGGGGGCACCTGACATCTGGGACAAGAAAAACTGAAGAAAATGGCATCGGATGCATCTTATATACCCCTGGCACACTGATGTCAGGGAAGAAGCGACAGCAACCGACGCCAGACAAAGCCTTTGGAACTCTGGCCGACTGCAGGACCACCTGACGGCAGGATAACCCAAGTGTAATGACTGCAGCAGTGTGAACACTCGAACATCTACATTTATGGTAGGTGCAAAACTGTACTTTACTATTATTGCTCTTGAATGAGTTGGACAGACGGTGCCTTGCTTATGATTGTATTCATTTCTTTTTGAATTGAACTGTATGTTAAAGCTAAACTGCCCTCTGCTTTTACATGATATCCAACTTATACATGGGTTTAACTGTTGGAATGGCGTCCTTATTTTAAACTAACATTGCCATATGCTTCATTAGGATGTAGGAATGGCGTTTCCACTGTACTTTCACTAAAATAATATTGCCACGTGTATTTAGCTAGCTGTACCACTGGTGTTTTTACCGAGCTGTAGAAATTGTGTTTTTTGCTGAATTTAGCTGTTTTAATGTCCTTATTTCAAAATAACATTGCCGTATGCTTTATTAAGTGGTAGGAATAGAGTTTCCACTGTAATGTCGCTAAAATAATATCACCACGTGTTGTTTAGCAAGCGGCACCACTGTGTTTTTACCAAGCTGTAGATATGGTGTTTTCTGCTGAAATTATCTGTTTAAAATGCGATGTGAAAGACAGTGCTGATGTAATGGATTAACACCACGTATTTTTCATATACTGAATCAACCGCATTCCTGCTGTATTGTATATTCGTGTATGCTAAAACCTCCTACATAGCCTTGTGCATAAAAGAGAAAATAAATAGACTTATTCCTAGATAAAAAATAGCTCTGTCCTGCTGTAAAGCCTTTCACTGATTGTTTTATTCTATCACCCTGCCTCTTCCACGACAGTGCTACCCCACTCCACTACCGCTCAGGCTCACTTCTCTACCCTACCCCCATTCCCACCCACCCCTAGATCATTCAAACTTATAGTTAAACACCACACCCACCAGCAATTCACACCTTCACAATTATCCTTTTACAGCCCAGCAATCAAGTACGACATAAACTATAACCACCACACCCATATTAACACACCCAAGCATATCACCTAGTCCACACACACTAGTATACTCCCTAAATAGAAATTATCCCCACCAAATCTAAAAACATGTACAGCTTGCAAAAACCCCTTCTACTAAAAATGCTACTCTACCCATCAACTATATCCATCCTACTTCTACTGTGTCTATACTCTCTTCCTACCACACCCAACTACATATCACTTTTCCACCCTCATGGCAAACAGAGCCCATAGCTAACCACGCACTACTAAAAAACTTTCCCATACCAAACCCCAACACTACCTCATTTCAAACCCCATCCCTCTTTTACAATAAGTTATCAGTAAAAACTAACCCTCACACCTCACACAAGCTATCTAAAATTCTTGAAAAACTAGCCAAACTCTACCTAAACCTACTGCAAAACTTCTCCTGCTGTGGAGACATACACCCAAACCCTGGACCCATCCCAACAGAAAAAGCTGAAATACAGTTACCAAATCCCCACTTCTACAAACCCAAATCATCTCTCCTCTTTCTAAATATAAATGTAAGAAGTGTACTGAACAAAATTCATGACCTGCATGCCTTATTAGCCTTGAATAAACCTGATATAGTGGTATAAACAGAAACATGGATCAAACCTGATCACCACAATAGTGAGATCATAGCCCCAGGTTATGATATCATACGTAGAGACAGAATAGGGAAAAAAAGGGTGGAGGGGTTGCAATTCTATTTCAAAATCACCTCACCCTAGAACTAGTTGAGCATAATAATTAAGAATTCAACAAGATAGAACTTATCCTTGCCAAATTTAAACTAAACACCAACAAACAAATATTCATTGCAGGTGCCTACCTCCCACCAGGTAATAACATTCCTATAATGGAAAACCTGTTAAATTGGTTCTCACACTCCCTCCCCTACAAAACCATACTACTAGGTGACTTTAACATAGACTGGGTCAACTGCTCCAAACACCATCCCACAGATCACATCAACCTCCATGGGTTCACCCAAATAATTACTACCCCCGCTAGGATTGACAAAACAACTAAACATCAATCCATTTTGGATTGGATTCTGGTATCCCACCCCACTCTTGTACAACAATCAGGCTGTTTTCCTGACAGTCTAAGTGACCATCAACCCACCTACCTCATCAGGAACAGAACCCACCATCTCCCCAACCTACCTATTCTCAGAGTAATACGTAATAAAAGAAACTTCATAGCCATTGACTTTAATCAGGCACTAAGTTGTTGGTTGCAGTTGGTTCCCCCTCAAGCACCTACCTCTCGATGAAGCAGTACAGTATTTTAACTCAACCTTCCTACTAATCCTAGTCTATCATGTACCCTCTAAAACTATTAGGCCAAAAACCTACCATGCCCAGTGGCTTACCAAAGAGACAGAAAGTACAATGAAAGAAAGGGACAAAATCTGCATAGCATCTCACAAAGATAAAAATGCTACCTTAAGGCAAAAGTACATAGAACTACGTAATAAAGCCAAGAGGCTAACTAAACTTGACAAGTCCAACTATTATAAAAAACTACAAGATAAATATGCCCATAACCCCCAAAAATTCTGGGCCTCCATAAATAGATTACTTCAACCTGGGAAAGCATCCACCCCTACCCCTGTGTTGCCAAATAGCCAAGACAATATCCCGACACAATTTAATAAATTTTTCACAGAAACATTATAAAATCTAACTAATCCCCAAAAAAATAATGGCATTCCAACACAATCATCCATTACAACTGACATTAATACAAAATGTAATGCCTCCAGCTTTTCCCTTCATTCAGTGTCCACTAAAATGATTTCAAACCTCCTTAAGAAGCTAAAACCAACCACACTAGCAGCCGATGAACTTCCTGCAGATTCCCTTCAAATATCAGCAGAGGCCATATCATATCCAGTGTCAATTCTCATAAATAGGTCAATTTCAGAACACAAAGTACCTACCGTCTGAAAAACATCCCACATTGTTCCTCTGCGCAAAGGAGGCAACTCCTTAGAGCTGACCAACTATCGCCCTACAGCCATACTGTCACCCTTATCAAATATTTTAGAAAGAGTTGTTCACTTGCAACTAATGCAGTATTTCCAACAAAACAAATTACTATCTCATTTCCAACATGGCTTTAGACCCTCCCATAGTACGACCACCGCTCTTCTGTCTTACACCAATACAGTCAACCACTACAGAAACAAAGGTCTTTTCATATCATCCATTTTCCTGGACTTATCAAAAGCCTTTGACATGGTTAATCACAATATGCTCCTCAAAGCTCTATTTAGTCTAAACATATGCTCCTCCACTATACTATGGTTCAACAGCTACCTATCAAAATGCCAACAAGCAGTCCTCTGGCAAGAAAAGCTGTCCCCCCTCTTACCAGTATCCATAGGAGTCCCTCAAGGATCAATCCTTGGCCCACTGTTGTTCTCTTTCACTAATGACATCTCCTCTTCCCTGCCCACTGCCTCAGTAGTACAATATGCTGATGACACCACCATAATATGTGCTGCCCCCAGCATAATGGAACTACATACCCTTACCCAAAATAACTTTACTCTAGCTGAAACCTGGTTTTCTAACATACAACTACTTCTCAATCCCAAGAAAACAAAACTAATCCTATTTACCCCTGGCAGATCATCTAACTTAAACTATAGCCTCATCATAAACTCCAAAAATAATAATCAAATCACACCAACCAAGAACACAAAACTACTAGGAGAAGAGATTGATAATCACCTGAAATATGATATCCACATAGCACAAACCATCAAGAAGGTGAACAGAAAATTAGTACTCCTCTATAGAAATAAAAAGTTCATGACTAAACAGACCAAAGCTACTATTGCTAGAACCCACCTCCTCTCCATCCTTCATTATGCCTCCCCTATCCTAACTAATCTTCACCTTAATGAACTTCGCAAAATGGAATCGTGTTACAACAAGATTGCCAAGTTTGCTACAGACTCCACATATAGGTCCCATCATTATCATTCCCTAATGCAACTCAAGTGGCTCGAGCTTCCTCAGCTACTACGACTTAATCAAGCCACAGTAGCACATAAACTTTACTACTACCCTGAGAAAACACCTGCACTCCAGCTACTAATTCAGCCTCACAACACCACTAGAGTCCTAAGATCAAGCAGCCAAGACTTCATTCATGTAATTAGACATAAAAATGAAGCAGGAAAATCTCTCCTTGCCTGCACAATAGCCCAAAATTGGAACTCACTCCCAAGCCATATAACTACCACTTCTTCTAGTACCCAATTCAAACACCTCCTGAAATCCCATTACTCAAACATATGGCTCTGCTCTTGCTACTCCCCAGGGTAAACAATAACTATGCACAGTTGCAAGGATTCTGCTACTCTCTAACATTTTCCTTACATAGCCCTGCTAATATCCTTGCTTATTCATCCAAACTCAGCATCAGTACAATAGGATAAAACATACTATCACCTGTTCACTACACTATTGCAATCTGTACCTGATATAGGCTATAATCTGTATCTGAGAAAGGTATAAAACTTATCAGAGAACTTCATATTCTTATATTGGTCTTCGTTCAAAACCTATATTCTTGATGTGTGGATGTGAGTATATATATATATATATATATATATATGTTTCTACAAATGTTAATGTATAAATGTATTGTGAATGAGAATATAAAAAAAATCTTGTTAATTTTCTACTAATTGTTACTTCTAACAGATGCATCATATGTTGTGAAAATTTTCATTTTTGTACTACTTTAAATAATGTAACACCTAAATTTGTTCTTAAGACTTGCTTAGAACTTTATAAATGCTAATAGTGTAACATGGAGATTTTCTCCCCGGGCCTCCGCTGTAAATGGACCTGTGACCAGTCGGACCCTCCCAGTTAACAAATGTATATATATAAAATAAATAATATATATATATATATATATATATATATATATATATATATATATATATATATATATATATATATATATATATATCTATGTATATATATATATATATATATATATGTATGTATATATATATATATATATATATATATATATATATATATATATATATATATATATATATATATATATATATATATATATATATATATATATATATATATGTATATATATATATATATATATATATATATATATATATATATATATATATATATATATATATATATATATATATATATATATATATATATATATATATATATATATGTATATATATATATATATATATATATATATATATATATATATATATGTATATATATATATATATATATATATATATATATATGTATATATATATATATATATATATATATGTATATATATATATATATATATATATATATATATATGTATGTATATATATATATATATATATATATATATATATGTATATATATATATATATATATATATATATATATATATATATGTATATATACGTATATATATATATATATATATATATATATATATGTATATATATATATATATATATATATATATATATATATATATATATATATATATATATATATATGTATATATATATATATATATATATATGTATATATATATATATATATATATATATATATATATATATGTGTATATATATATATATATATATATATATATATATATATATATATATATGTATATATATATATATATATATATATATATATGTGTATATATATATATATATATGTATATATATATATATGTATATATATATATGTATATATGTGTATATATATATATATATATATATATATATATATATGTGTATATATATATATGTATGTATATATATAGATATATATATATATATATGTATGAGTTGAGTAGCTAGATAGCTGTATGGCCTGTTACTTGGTGGGTGGTTAGTTCTAAACTGAGAGATTAATATTTTTGTAAACATTTCTGTGTATACCTTGGTTCTGATAAGGGGATCCATTTTCACTGCAACCATCATTACTAAATAGAGAGAATAATTAAAAGTTTTTGGTCCTGCCTGTATTATTACTAATATGTTCATCATTCACGTGGCATCAGTGGCTAGTGGATTCTATGCCTATACAAACCCACTCTAGCAGCTTACCAGAGCTCAGAATTCCCTCTGGTGACTCCCTGTGATAGGGGATCAGCTAAGCCTCTCCCATCAGGGAAGACTAAACTGCGTCACAGAAGTCAGTTCAGTGTTTTAGTGTCTTCTGTAAGAATCACAAAGTTCAGTCTGCTCAGCAGCCTGCATTGGTGAATTACAGATGTTCTTCGTGTTTCACTGTTGCAGTCATTACATTTGGGGTTATCTGCTTGCAGGTAGCCTTCAGCCGGCCTGATTATCAAAGTCTTGGGTCCTGAGTCGGTTGCTGCCTCTTTTTCCATGATGTCAGGTAGTCAGGGGTATAAAGCCTGCAGCCGATGCCATTACATCAGTCTTTCTTACTGTGCGGTGCCCAAAGCAGAAGTAGTTCACAAGTGCCAGTCAGCCGACTCCTAAAATTTTCGTTTTCATGTTTCAGAACCGAAGTCTTCAAAAAAGCTAAGTACCCCGTTGGGGATCCTTTTTCTTGCTCTAAACTGATGTCAGTAAAAGTTAACAATTGTATTACTTGTGGAAAGTAAATACCTCAAAGATTTTCATTCGTACTGCTTAGGCCCAGACCACAACGTCCCTCGCTGTCGGTTTTATGCCTTATTCAGTCCTCACACTGTTCGTCATTGATTCATTTAAGCATCAAACTATTTCGGTACTTGGTTTAATTATCCAGAAATGGCTTCAGTAAGCCATCCAACTACCAACATTCCGAAAAAATGTAAAAATAAAGACAGACTGCATAGGTCCAAAGCTTCCAACGACGCTTCCGTTAAGCTAGTCGCCAGTTCGCCGGTATTCAGTGAGGTGCTTTCGCAGCCTCTGATACTTGTTGCTTCAGATTCGCAGGCCTCTGCTGAGACCCATTCGGAGTCCAGTATGCCGCGAGAGGCTTCTTCGACTATCGAACCTGCGGATGTCTCTACCTTGGATGGGTCCAGAGCCGCTGTGTAGGCACCGGCTTCTGAGGGTGTATTCAGGCCTACTGAATTGCATATCAAATCGATGCCATCTTCTTCAAGGCCTAAAACTCGATCCACACCTAGAAAACTGACGTCCAAACTGCATGGTCAGGCCCATATGCCTAAAAAAGAAATGGATAAGAATGGCTGAAGACCTTATTACTCTAATTAGGGGAAGCCAACTTTCTCCCTCTAAAAGACCAAAAACAGATTTTCCTTCTGATTCTTCTGATCAGGATTCTGAAATTGCTGCTTCTTCTGATGACCAGGATTTGCCCTTATCTACCTATGAGGATTCTGATGCAGAGGACTCCATTCCCTCTGCTTCCTCTCCAGAAGATTTCTCTTTTGGTGAAACTTTGCATACTCTTAGGGAGCATTTCCGCTGGGAAAGCCAGGATTACTCTGACTCCAAAAAGAGGCTTAGGGAATGCTTACTCCTACCTCAACACATGCCTTTAGCTATCCCTCCTGTACTAGTCATTGCAGATGATGCCTTCTTGGAATCTACCCTGGCCCCAGACACTTTACTTCCAGCTCCCAGGAAACCTGACAGGTATTACAGAGAACCTGACTCTCACAAGTTCCTCTTTAAGAATCTTACTGCGGACCCAGAGACCATTTCACAGGGACCCAAAGGCATTAAGGTTACTACTGCCAAAAACCTCTACCCCCACTGATAGAGATTCCAGGGCCCTGGACAGATGGGGTAAGAAAGTATACACTTCTGCTACTTTGCCCATTAGGGCCTTAAACTGCCAGTTTCATATGTTAAAGTATCAGCAGTATGTTATTGGATTGCTCAAACAGAAAATGATGTTGATTCCTGACTGTGCTGAAAATAAAGAATTACAGGATTTAATGCATTCTGCTGAACAAGTTGGGAAACATACTTTGCAATGTGGTTTTGACTCATTAGAGGCATCTTGCAGGGCTGCTGTCACTGGGTCTGTTCTTAGAAGGCATGCTTGGCTTAAGGAGCAAACTTTGCCAGATGATGTTAAAGCTAAATTACTGGATTCTCCCTTAAACCAAGACCGCCTGTTTGGCAACAAAGCAGAAGAAGACCTTAAACAGATGGAGGAAAAAGCTAAATCTATGCAAACTGTTAAAGATTTCCTGCAAGTACAGCCAACCAGATTTAGTAGGCATTGGCCTTCTAAGAATTCATCCTTTCCTGTCTCTCCCAGACCTTCTCAGTCCAAACCCAGGACCAGCATACCTCCTAGGCTACAGTCTCAAGGTACTCACAGGCCTAAGCAGTGGGGGGGGGCTCCCACTTCCAAAGCTGGAAGTAGTAAGACACCCCCCTATGGTAAACTATCACAATGACTTAACCTTAAACCTTCCAAGCCCTGCTCAACTGACTGCTCCTTTAGGGGGAAAGATCACCCTGCATGCAAAAAACTGGGAACTCATTACCCAAGGCAAATGGGTTTTAAATATAGTCTCCCAAGGATACAGATTACACTTCCACACCTTACCAACCCCAAACAGTTGGCCAGGTCTACCCCCAAATCAGTGGCAGAGGCTCAACAGCAGGTTCTCTCTCTTCTAAGTATCAGGGCTATTCAGCCTGTCCCAGCAGAGGAATGGGGACAAGGTTTTTACTCTAGACTTTTCCTGGTACCCAGACAGGACAACTCCTGTTGTCCTATCCTAGACCTGTCTATCCTAAACACCTTTTTGGTAATCCCCAAATTAAAAATGCTAACTCTTCATCAGTTGCTTCCCGTGTTAGGCAAAAATGCCTGGTTTGCAATGTTGGACTTAAAGGAAGCTTACCTGCACATCCCAATAAGGGAATCTTGCAGAAAATACCTACACTTCAGAGCAGGCTACATGCACTATCAGTTATCTGCACTGCCCTTTGGCTTATCTACTGCGCCCAGGGTATTCACAAAGTGCCTAGCTCCAGTCATTGCATTCTGCAGGCAAAGAAATATTCAAATATACCCATACCTGGACGATTGTCCAATTCAGGCAGAAAGCCTGGACACACTGTTGAATCATCTGGCATTTGTAAAGAATTTGCTAACTTCACTGGGGTAGACCATAAACGAAAAGAAATCTCACCCAGTACCCTGCCAACAAATTGTATTCCTGGGAGCAAGCTTAAACACAACTTCCCAGATGGCCTACCTCACGCCAGAGAAACAAGTTTATTTGACAGCCTACTTCAAAATACCGGCCACAAAGACCCAGCTATCAGCAAGGTAAATACTGCAAGCCCTGGGTTCATGGCCTCTTGCATCCTACTAATTCCATATGCAAGACTGCATATGAGGAAACTACAATGGTATCTAAAAATCCTATGGTGTCAACATTCTCAGGACCTAGAATCAATGATTCCTATCATTCCTTGTATAAAGACAGAGTTCCTTTGGTGGGCAAAGGCCTGCTACCACAACAGGGGACTGCCATTCACTCTACCACCCAAACCCTAATAACTGATGCATCAGACTATGCATGGGGTCTCACTTGGCAGGGCAGTGCATTCAGGGCAAATGGAACCCAAGTCAAATGCACCTGCATATCACTCAAAAATAAATGTTAGCGTACCGAATTCTCTGACCGCCTTCAAGGACTACATTCTTCCAGGACAATTATTGGTAAAGATAGACAACACCACTGTTATGTGGTACATAAACAAGCAGGGGGGAACCCACTCATACCCTTTCTGCAGACTAGCCATGGCGCTGTGGAACACAGCCTTGAGCTACCAAGTGCACCTACAAGCTCAGTTCCTGCCAGGCAAGCTAAATTCATTGGCATACGACCTAAGCAGAAATCTCATGGACCCACAAGAGTGGAAACTGGAACCAAAGATATTCAACATTTTGAGAAACAAATGGGGGTGGCCAGAGATAGACCTGTTTGCCTCCCCACAGAACTACCAATTGGACAAATTCTGCACAAGGACTCCCCACAGACAAGCTTGGAAAGTGGACGCCCTGTCCTTCACCTTGGAAAGCCTCTCAGTTTATGCCTTTCCCCCTCTGCCTCTCTTCTCAAAAGTTCTACTAAAGATCAAACAGGACAAACCAAGGACAATACTCATTGCACCAGACTGGCCACGCCAACACTGGTACCCCCTCTTGCGCAGTATGTCACTGCTGGAGCCATGGCACCTGCCTCAGACCCCTTCCCTGCTGTCATAGCAAGAGGGCCAGATTCTGCACCCCAGCTTCAAACCCTGAACCTTGCAGCCTGGCTAATTACCTGAGCTCTCCAATGCCATCCCTCAGTAAGCAAGTGCTGTATATCATTCTGGAGGCAAGGAGGCCTAGTACTAAAAAATCCTATGCTGAAAAGTGGAAAAGATACAGTTCCTGGAGCCAGACTCGGGGGGGGGGGGATGGGCACAACAGTGCCCAGCTTACCGCATATTCTTCAATACTTAACAGTGATGCTTCACAAGGGCCTTTCCTTCTCTTCTATTAAAGTTCATGCCTCAGCCATTTCAGCACATTATAATACTGAGCCACCCCTCTTCTCTCACCCCCTGCTGAAGCAATTCCTCAGAGGGGCCAAAAATTTAAGACCACCCAGGAGAGCCCCTACCCCAGCCTGGGACCTTAACTTTGTATTGGAAAAGCTCACTCTACCTCCTTTTGAGCCAGCTGCTGTATGCCCAAGGTGGTATCCAGTGTGGCCCCTAATCAGTCCATTCATTTGCCAAACTTCTTTTCTAATCCACAAAACAAAGGAGAATGAATACTGCACTCTTTGGACGTGCACAGACAACTTAGATTTTATTTGTACAGGACTAAGCCTCTCAGGAAAACTGAACAGCTGCTAGTTGCCTTTGCTGCAAGGGCAGAGGGGAAGGCCATTTCTAAGCAAACCATTTCTAAGTGAATAGGCCATTGCATTAATTTCTGCTATAAGCACCATGGAAAACCTACCCCACAGGGGATAAGATCACATTCCACCAGGGCTGCATCTACTTCAACAGCCTTTCTCAGAGGTGTTCCTACTAGGGACATCCTAGAAGCTGCTGCCTTGAGTTCTTTTCATACCTTCACCAAGCATTACCCCTTGCCTATGTTTTCTAAATCCAGAGCTGGTTTTGCCACTGCAGTCTTGCAGGGCCTAATAGCTGGTCCTAATGCTCTTTAACTGCCTCCTCCCTTCCTTAGCTTTGGGAATCTACCCAAATGTAATGACTGCAACAGTGAAACATGAACATAATACAGTTGTGTACACTTACCATAAATGTAGATGTTAAAGTGCATTCACTGTTGCAGTCCTGGTTACCCTCCCTCCAGCCCCCTGACTTCTATTGGCTATACCTCTCTTCTTGTTTACTGTATTTAAGCTTTTTGGTGTATTTGCTTTTTGCTGGAGGTGTAACTTTATATATAATTACTTCCCATTATGGGGGGAGCACCTGACATCTGGGGCAAGAAAAAGTGATGTAATGGCATCGGCTGCATGCTTTATACCCCTTACTACCTGACGTCATGGAAGAAGAGACAGCAACCGACGCAGGACCCAAGGCTTTGATAATCAGGCCGGCTGAGGGCTACCTGCAAGCAGATAACCCCAAATGTAATGAGTGCAACAGTGAATACATTCGAACACCTACATTTATGGTAAGTGTACACAACTGTACTTTTCCAAACTCAAATAAGCTTTCTTCGGGAACTTCCACTCTTCTTCTTATGATATACTTTTGATTTATTTTTATTTTGTTCATACTAACTGTTTACTACTGCTGTTAATTCCTCTGGAATTCTAACTTGCTACTTTGTTTGTATACTTAATACTGCTTTTAAGCAGTTATGGAGCTTTTCTAAAGTGGTTAATGGCTTGTACTGGGGAAACTGAAGCCCTGCGGTGTCAGTTGAACACTAGGGGCTGCCTCATTCATGCAGAGCCGCAATTTATTTGCACTTGTTGTTTCTGCTGTTTGTCTGCTTCATTTTGAAGTTCTGACAGAAAAATATAAAATTTTTCTCTATTTTCTTCAATTATAAGAAATGTACTACTAATTTAACTCTGTCATAGCTGCTTTTATTATTAAAATCACAGTTTTATCGTAAGTACTTTATTTGCATTTCCTGTGGAGACTTTTTCTGAGGAAATCTCCAAGCAAATGCTTATCTATGCTGTTTTAAAAGGTTTCTGTTTGATTTAAGGGCATACATTTAAATTTTGGCATTACTGGACAGGTGAGTTTTATTTGTGTGGTGTTCTGTACTATACTGTAGAACAAGGCTTAGAACATTTTAAACAGTTATTGCAGTATCTTGTGCAATTTGGTCCTATTTCCTGTATGGGGACATAGTTTATGTTTTCTATTATTGCTGCCCATAGTTGGCTCTTAATTGTGTCAGTGTATTATTCTGGTTGCCATTTTTTTCCCCTGACTCGATGAGTCCTAATATGGCCACATCCTCCACCACCATCACCAATCAAATCCAGTTGTACCTAAAAAAGAAAACCTCAACAAATACATGCCTCAGCCTATAGTTTGTGAATCTGTTGTTGCCTTAGCCGACCCATAATCCACTTACCTTTTTTCCTGTCACCCTCTGGTGTGAGCCCGCAACCGTCTATGGTACAGGGGTCAGACATATCCTCCTGAGTGGTTCCAGTACCTGGTTCAGGTACAGGAGAGCTAAACCTTGAGGTGCAGGAGAGGTCCGGGGAGAGACATAATGCATTGTTCCCAGATATTTCATCCAGTATTGTAGTTCACAGTAAAAAGAAACAAACTTCACCACACTGCAGGCAGACAGGTTATTATTATGTGTGGGACTGATGTGGTTTCTGTAGCTTAGAGTGTTTTACAATCAACTAACTTCAGAAACTATACCCCTGTTCATAATGACTATGGGGCTACCTTCTCTAGAGATCAGTCTGTGGTTGCAGATTTTGATGGGGACTTTTATGCAGACAGTAGTGAACACCCCCAGAGTCCATTCATTCTGATTCATTAGAAGGTGAACGGGTTCAAAATCCCAAGCATGTATTTGTTCACCTTTCTACATATGCTAGCTAGGTTTAGAGATGTATTTAACTGGAAGCAATGTGGAGCTGCACCAGAGCTTGGTAGAGTTTATGATCTTATTGAGAATGAGATTCCAAATGTTTTGGCTGTTCCTCCTTTTACCGGCCATACCGTAGAAGATGTCTATAAAACTGCATGTAAAACCCCTTTAGTTAGTGAACTGGTTCTTAAAAAGGTAATGAGGAAATACAAGGTGTACTCTGGTCTTCCAGTTCTTTTTGCTTCTTTGTCAGATGACCTAGCTGCAGTTTCTCCAACACCCAGCTCTAACAGGAGGTCCCTGGCTTCTTCTAACTCTTCATTGCTGGATAAAATTGGCAAGGGGTTAGCATCTCAGGGAAAAGATGTTGGCTCAACCTAGTAATTTAGCCTTCAGAATTCTAAATTATTTAGGCTTTACGTGGATGTTTATTTTGCAGTGTGCTTACAGTTTAGATGACTTTGTTGCATCTTTGCCTTCTTCTTTCGGCTGCTCCCGTTAGGGGTCGCCACAGCGAATCATCTCCCCACAGTGGATCATCTCTATTTGTTGCATCTTTGCCTGCTGAACAAAATTGTCACATGAATGAGATTGTTTCTAGTGGGTATTGGAAGGTGTGGACTCCATTTTTATATATGCAGTTGCTTCTTTTGTATTGAGGAGGTATGCTTAGTTACATAAGCAGAATTTTTCTCAGGATTTAAACAGCGAGATTTCAAATGCTTCTTTCAATTCTACATTGTTTGATCCTGCTACTATCTGGGTTCTCAAACAATGGGGTGACAGAGGAAAATTGATGCATGGGGTATCTAGAATGTGTCATATTCCCAGATTATCCCCCAACAAGTGGTCCAACTTTAAAGGACAAAACAAACAAAACTCCCAGTGTCACAAGCAGAAGTGTAGCTGGTTCATACAGTGACCTGGGCCAGTACTGTGATCCAGCCCCCACCCCCTCCACTCTTGAAGTGAAGGGCAAAAAAAAAAAACACTTCATTGTAATTAGCTGATCCGTACATTGTAAGCGATTAGCTTATTACAGTTAAATCTGTAATTCCCCCCCACCAGCTCTTCCATTGAAGAACAAAAAAAAAAAAAAAGGATGTTCCTTCTGTTAGCACACCACCCATGTTGACAGATGCATGACACCGCCCCCCCAGCCATTCAGGTCCCGTATCTGTGCCCTGCCCCTAACCCTACCTCCCTCAGCACTGTCTTCATGGAGGGCTACAGCGTTTCCTCAAAAAACATTCTCCCTTTTAAACTGTAGCAAACAGTTGCTACAGTTAATACCCTGCCTGCATGGAGTGCTACAGTGCTCATATTTTAGTTAAAAAAAAAAATCTTCATTTTAAACTGTAGGAAAGCACTTGCTACAAATGTAGCAAACAGTTGCTACAGTTTATACCCTGCCAGCATGGAGCACTGCAGTGCTCAGGTTGTAGTTAAAACAAAAAAAAAAAAAGATTTTTATTTTATTTTAAACTGTAGCAAACTGCTTGTTACAAATGTGTTAAACAGTTGCTACAGTTTAGACCCTGTCTGCACTGAGTGCTGCAGCACTTAGATTTTAGTTAAAACAAAAAATCTTTTATTTTTTTAACTTGTAAACTGTAGCAAACTGCTTGCTACACTGTAGCAAGAAATTGCTACAGTTCAGATACACACAGAGTGCTACAGTGCTCAGGTTTGACCGCAAATGCAATACTGGCTTTTAAAAGCCAGTACCGCATTAATGAAAGATCAGGATCAGCAGGTTGTGCCCCTCAACACTTTGCGCCCAGAGCAGTTGCCCCTCTACCCCTCCATAGCTGCACTACTGTTCAAAGAGTTGGGGTACTGAGAGGAAATGGCAGGGGGATAATGCTTGCAAACCAAATAAAAGGGGTTCCTTTCACAAAAGGATCAATCCCCTGCTAATCATCCAGGGGGCATCCTGTCCCTTCCTCCTATCATTCCTTCCCTTTCCCCTTCCCACAGGCTTTTGCACAACCCTGCAGCCTGGCCATATAAAAAGTTTTAGACAAATGGGTGCTGAGAATAATTCAGAGAGGATGCTCTTGGCAGTGGATGGAAAATCCTCATCTCTTCAGGGGAATCCTCCCACACCCACCAGCCCAAACACATCAGTTCTCTCCATTACTCCTTCAGATGTTGCAAGCAGGGGTAATAAAACCAGTTCCTGCACTACAAAAAAGAAAAGGATTTTACTCCAGAATCTTTTTGGCACCCAAAAATGAGCTAACACTGAGACCAGTATTAGGTTTGTCTTACCTAAATGCCTTTCTAAAAATAGGAACTCAGAAACCAAATAAACCAAAGAAATAAAAACCAGTGACTGGTAAAAACTCCTTTATTCACCAGATGGATAACAGTTGAGCACAATTTCCATCAGCGTTGCAATCAAATTAATTGTATCCTGATTGAATTTGTTACTAACAGCCAACTGTTCTTCCAACCAGTTAAGCCCAATGTCATAGGGAATAACGGAAAAGAGATTTTGAACATCTATAGTGACAAAAAAAATATCATGAGTGAAATTTACACTAATAAGATTGTTCAAAAAGTCCAGAAGTCCTTGCAAATAAAATCCAGACTACCCAACCCTTTCTTTAAATAATCATCCACTAACTTGACAATAAAGTATGTCTTACATCTGTTGCCATCAACTATAGGTCTAAAGGGTGGGGTAGTTAGGTCTTTATGGATCTTGGGTATTCCAAAAATACTTGCGATCCTGGGGCAATCATTTTTAGCAAAATTGTATTCATCCATATTCATTTGCCCCTGATATAACATATCACTAAGTTGCATATCTATTCTACCAAAGGTAACGTTGATTTCATTTTTGGATACTTCATAGTATGTACCATCCATCAGTAATGTATTCATATGGTTAACATAATCAACAGTCTCCATAATGGCCATACCATTACCTTTGTTGGGTTTCATAACCCATATACTTCTCTCAGGAGTGATTTGTGACACTCGAGTACCAGTAAAAGTGAAAGGGAATGTCTACAAGAGGGTAGTGAGAACAGCTATGTTATATGGGTTGGAGACAGTGGCATTGACAAAAAGGCAGGAGTCAGATATGGATGTGGCAGAGTTGAAGATGTTAAGATTTGCACTGGGTGTGACGAGGGTAGACAGGATTAGGAATAAGCATATTAGGGTCAGCCCAGGTTGGACGGTTTGGAGATAAAGCCAGAGAGGTGAGATTGCATTGGTTTGGACATGTGCTGAGGAGGGATGCTGGGTATATTGGGAAAAGGATGCAAAGGATGAAGCTGCCAGGTAAGAGGAAAAGAGGAAGGCCTAAGATAAAGTTTATCAGTGTGGCGAGAGAGGACATGCAGGTGGTTGGTGTGACAGAGCAAGATGTAGAGGACAGGAAGAAATGGAAACAGATGATCCACTGTGGTGTGACCCCTAATGGGAACAGCCGAAAGAAAAAGAATACTTCTATCCTTAATCAGTTCAGTCAAAAGGCATGTTTTTTCAACAGTTAAATTGTCACAGTAATTATCTCTGTCACTGTTACACATGCCCTTGAAGTCAATTTCACAGGCCATTTCAAAAGTACGTACAAGATTATGCATGGGTGGATTGGACAAGCTTGGCGTTTTTAAGCACTTAGGTACACTGGGCTCAAATGCCATACTAGATTTAAACCACAAGGTCAAATTTAGTTTCCTACTGAAATATTTTAAATCAGGTAAAAGATCAGCAATATTACATCTTCGTGTAGGCCCAAAACTAAATCCTTTTGCCAACAAATCGGCATGGGCTGTACTGAAACAATTAGTGGAATAATTATAGGTCTTAAAATTGTTTGTAGTGTTACTTATAACTTCGGGGCCAGCAACAGTTTCACTAACATCATTTAAAACATAATTTGAAAGCTCACCACTAATATCAGTAAAACTGAATTGCATTTTATCATAAAGTGCCATGGACTGAATTGAAATGCCATTATTAGAGCAGTCAATAAAAAATTCTCTATTGCCTTCTGTTACACTATATATACAAGATTTAATGTCTCTTCCTTTGTTGGTGCCAAACAGCATTTTTCTTTTTGGGGCGAGCCCCCTGCATCAGACAGTTCGAATTCACTGTCTCTTCGTTGTAATCCTGGCAAAAAAACAAATTATTTTGCCCCTGGCCTTCATTCTCTGTTTCTTTATTCCTGTTGGACTTCTTGTTTTTATTATTATTATAGTTTTTAATACATTCAGAACACCGTATTTGTTGAGACTGTGGCGATGGAGAACGGCGTCTGAAACATTTCCCCGCCTTTGAGAATTCTGATCGTTCGTCACTTCCTCATTGGCATTCAAATGTTGATTGGATGTGCTGTTAGCTTCAGCTTGATATGCTGGCTTAAAGGGATATGCACAGTTCTTAGCATACACAGCAATATCCCTTTTTATCTTTTTTTGCGTCCGAATGAAGATTTCTGGACATATATTGTCTGCTTTTGAAATAATATTGTCGTAGTTCGTTCGATAAAAGTCAAATAATAAGTCTTTAAATACTATTTTTATACCACCTTCATCCTTTTCCAGTCCTGTAGAAAATAGGAACTATTCTATTTTGTCTTTGTATTCCTTCTCCTATACATATATCTGCAGTCTTTTCCTACCTGCATCCATGTATTTGCCATCACTTTTCTGCATTTAACATCCACAGATCACTTTTCATTGCCCTTATATCATAATTACTCTACCACTGTCACAATATCCGTGTTCAGCAATACATGCTTCATAGTACCCTTAGTCATTTATGTCTTGTCTTTTTATGTCACTGTATCCATATTGCACAGTAAAAATCATCACTGTATCCCTTATCCAATAGTCTTAATATGCATACTCTCCCTGGATCTTCTAAAATTACATCCAAATCTTAAAATCACAACTGTGTACCAAAATGGTTATTACTGAAAATTCTTCTTTTCCCATACTGCATATTACGTCCCTTCCCCACAGTGCCGGAAAATTGTCATTGTGTACTATTGCTTAAAAATCTTATGTCTAACAAACAAATCTTGTACCATTCAAAAGTAAATAACCACCTTTACTCATTCTGTAAACTTTTCTCATTCAGTGGTAAAACAGAAAGGTTAACTTTCCCCTTTTGTTGTGTTTTTCACTGCCTTAATTTTCCTTTTCTTCTTCCTTGTTGCAGTGGAGTTTTCTTCTTCTACCCGCACATTCTTCCCTAGTCAGACCTAATTATAGTCTCTGTTTCTGTCCCACATTCCGAACAGTCACCCTCCTTTCAGGGGACCCTGTTCTTTGCTCATTCAGAATCTAGTTCATTCTCAAAACCTGACATGTCTCCTTCAGAAACTGCATCACTTACATATAAAATAGTCATGCCATCTGTAATTTGCAAGTTTCCTGATGTCCCCTTTCATTTTCTTTTTGCTTTTTCTTAGGTTCATAGGTTCATAGATAAGTACTAGGCCAACTGCCTTTGTGGGCCATTTTAAGCCTAGCCAGTTACCTCATGCAAGAATCAAACCCTGCACCTTGTGTCTGTAAGATGAACACCTTAACCATTATGCCAACCTCCCACCCAAAGAAACAGCCCTTGCAGGACTTGAACCCAAGACCCAGCACACCATAGTCAAAGCAATTTACCAGTAAGCCACCTCACCTCTTCTCCCATATCTCATCATTTAAACATTCAAATCATAAGTAGTATTCCTTAGAGCATGTAAAACATTTCAAAATATAATTTCTCATTGTATATCCCCTCTCCCCTACATAGACTGCACCATATTTTATCATATTCACTAACTTCCACAGAAACAAAGACAATTTATGTGGACCGGGGTATTTTAAAGTCATTTTCTATTTACCCTAGTAACCCTACTTCTCAAAAAGCCTTTCCTTATCGTCAAAAAATAGACATCACCAATTCTAAGTTGCAAAGTCATTTTGTTTAATTAGAATGTTTATGCTTGGAAAGATAGTCATTCCTTTAAAAACTATTCTTTTTCCTTGTATTGAGCTTAGCAGTAAAATTGTCCAGCAAATGAAACATTTAAAATGTTAAATCACATAACTGTTCTTTTCCAAAATGAATCCATGAATGAAGCTTAATGATGCAATAAGAGAATCACATACTGTATACCTGTCCATTGGTTTAGCTGTTTTTGTTCTACTCACATAAATGTTTTTCTGTTGTGTCACAGGTACACTCTCACCTCCTTCTCTGCCACTGTAGCATATGCTCTTTGTAAGTCAGATCCATTCTCTGTTATTTTTACCTCCATCTTACTCAGAAAATTTCCTCTTTGCCAGACAGTTCAACTTCCAGAGAGCTAAGGGATCTCTTACACTCCAACTCTCAAGTGGCATAGCATTCCCTCCATTGTGGATATGATGCCCTAGAAGCCTCTAGCAGGGCTGCTGTTGTGGGGTTAGTCATTAGGAGACATGCATGGCTGAAAGAGCAAACTCTGCCTGATCATGTTAAATCCAAACTCCTAGATGCCCCCTAGATAAGGGCTGCCTGTTTGGATCTAAGGCAGAGGAGGTGCTCAAGAAAATGGAGGATAAGGCCAATTCAATGCAGACAGTAAAAGATTTCCTCCAGGTACAACCTCCCAGATTCAGCAGGAACTTTCCCACCAAGCACTGGTCCTTTCCTTCCCAATCCAGGACTGCACAAAGGAAAGGGCACAGGAACAGACCCCCCCCCCCAGGCAGCGACTACAGAGACACCAGAGGCCCAGACAATGGACCTCTACAACCCCCAGGGCAGGGAGTTCTAAATCCACTCCCTACTTTAAGGACACGCAATAACTCATCCTCCCCCCTTTGCCCACCAGAGGCTAGGAGGAAGGCTATCCCTTTTCAAAGAAAACTGGCAATCCATCACAAAGGATCAGTGGGTCCTAAAAATCATTTTCCAAGGATACAGATTCTCCTTCAAAGAGAGCCCAGTCATAACAGGGTACCCAGACATACCAACAAATCAGTGGGTAGAGGCCCTCAGCCAAATTCAGAAACTCTGTGCTCAAGGAGCAGTGGAACCTGTACCCCAGGAACAAGCTGGAAAAGGGTTTTATTCAAGATTGTTCCTGGTACCCAGGAAAGAGGGCACTTGGTGCCCTATTCTGAATCTATCCACACTAAACCTTACCCTGCAAGTGCCAAAATTCAAAATGCTTACGCTCCAAATACTCTTGACCATGCTGACACCAAATGCCTGGTCACCTTGAACCTAAAGGATGCCTACCTCCATATCTCTGTAAGAGAGTCCTGCAAAAGGTTCCTTCATTTCAGGGCAGGCTCACAACACTTTCAGTTTTCTGCTCTGTCCTTTGGCTTATCTACTGCTCCTAGGGTTTTCACCAAATGCCTGGCCCCTTTCATTGCCTTCTGCAGGCAGAAAAACATTCAAATTTACCCCTCTCTGGAGGACTGTCTCATCCAGACCGACAACAAGGAAAAGCTCTTGCAAGACCTCAGCTTTGTCGAAGTACTCTTTTCCTCTCTGGGATTTACCATCAACAAGAAAAAAATCCCATTTCCAGCCCACCAGACAGATAATCTTCTTGGGAGCTCTCCTGGACACTTCCACCCAAACAGCCTTCCTCTCTCCAGAAAAACTAAGTTTCCTGCCCCAATATTTCTCCCAATTGGTTTACAGAACACACCTCAAGGCAAGGAAGTTCCTTCAAGCTCTGGGGTACATGGCATCCTGCTTCCTGTTGGTGCCCTTGGCCAGACTACACATAAGAAAACTGCAATGGTACCTAAAAAACTTATGGTGCCAGCACTCTCAGTCTCTGGAGCTACAACTGCCTCTGATTCCCTGCTTAAGAGAGGAACTCCTATGATGGACAGAAGTCTGCACCCTGAAAAAGGGCCTAACATTTCTAATTCTTCCCCATGGCCAGACCATCACAATGGATGCCTCAGACAAAGTCTGGGGGCCACACTTAGGAGAGGTTCACCCAAGGTACTTGGGACCTCAGGAACCTAGACCTACACATCAACCTAAAGGAAATGATGGCAGTCCTCAGGGCTATCACAGCCTTCAAGAGCCACCTGAAACCGAGGGTGCACCTCATTAAAACAGACAATACCACAGTCATGTTGTACATCAACAAACAGGGGAACACACTCCTACCAGTTTTGTCATCTAGCCATGCTTCTCTGGCAGACTGCCTCAATGATGGGTCTTCGTCTGGTAGCCCAGTACATCCAGGGGGAGCACAATACCCTAGTAGATCACCTCAGCAGAAGTGTTCTGGACCCCCACGAATGGCAGCTTCAGAGGGAGACCTTCCTGTGTATCACCCAAACCTGGGGGATCCCAGAGGTAGACCTCTTCACATCCATAGAGAACAGGCAGTTGGACCATTTCTGCACCAGGGAGTTCCACCCAGAAGCCTGGAAAGTGGATGCTGTCTCCTTCCACTGGGGCAACCTGTTTGTCTATGCCTTTCCCCCCTTGCCAGTGATCCCAAAGGTACTGATAAAAATCAGAGAGGAAGGGCCAAGAGCTATACTAATTGCTCCAAATTGGCCCAGGCAACATTGGTATCCCTTGCTACTCAGCCTAACCAAGGAACCACCCTGGAGCCTCTCTCTCACAGAAGGACTTCTAACCCAAGAAAAAGGGTCAGTACTGCATCAGTGAATCAAACTGTCAGCCTCTCCGCATGGCTTATACCCCACAGTTAGATACCAACACACTGTTGAGCGAGCAGGTCCTGGATATAATTAAGGAGGCCAGAAGGCCCAGCACCAGGAAATCATACTTGGCAAAATGGAAAAGATTCAGTGCCTGGTGCCAAACTAAGCGTACAAGCAGCTCCCTTGCATCTCTCACTCCGATTCTAGACTACTTGGCGGAGATAATGCAAGAAGGATTATCTTACTTTTCCATCAAAATTCATGCCTGAGCTATCTCTGCCCATTCCCATGCAGAGCAGCCTTTGTTCTACCCACCCCCTGCTAAAACAATTCCTTTGAGGGGTATCTCACATCAGGCCACCTAGGAGGCTACCCACTCCTGCCTGGGACTTGAACTATGTCTTGGAAAAATTAACCTTACCTCCCTTTGAACCAGCTGCTTCAGTAGAACTAAAACACCTCTCTTGGAAGACTGCCTTCCTGCTGGCCATAACCTCAGCTAAGAGGGGTTTCCAAGCTGCAGGCACTCATGGCCATTGAGCCCTTCATTATCTTCCATGCAGACAGGGTGTCTCTTAGAACTAACCCCTCTTTTATGCCTAAGGTGGTATCTGACATGACGTTGAATCAGGCTATACATCTTTCCACCTTCTTTTCTAACCCTCAGAACAGGGGGGAAAGAATCATTCATTCACTGGATGTGCACAGACAACTTAGATACTATCTGGATAGAACCATGTCTTTCAGAAAGACTGACCAGCTCCTGGTCAGCTTTGCCCTAAGGGCAGAGGGGAAACCTATTTCCAAGCAGACTATTTCTAAATGGATATCTAACTGTATCCAATTCTGCTACCACTTCCATGGAAAAATTCCTCCCAAGCCTGTC